>NW_026455932.1:0-3312 GCF_943734635.1 Anopheles cruzii | reverse complement strand
TAACTCTTTGCTTTTGTTCACTATCACACCTGGATGGAGACGAGCAAACAACCGCTCCCGACGGTGGTTTGTTCGAGACTGCGTAATTTGCACAAAATGCCATGCCGTCTTCCTAATTCGGGCAATTACTACTCGGGCTACTGTTGCTCCTTCTAGCGAAAGGAGCGTCTGCCACCGGCACGCCTGACACACCACACACACACACACACACACACACACACACACACACTCGGTTCAAGCGTCAAGTTAAATGTGTAAGTAGAAATCATTTTGCCTGATTCGTAACTTTCATAAACCATTCATCGCAACCATTAACCAAAACTTTTTATAAATGTGTACCTGCAAAGGGCCCGTCGGTCAGGAGTATACACAACTAAACGCTTCCGTTCAGATGCTGTTGCTGTGAAAGATTTGGGAAAATTAAAACCTTACATGTTATCGCACCTGACGGCTCCACACCGCTGATTAGATTGCCGCCGGAAATGCTTCGCCGATGGCATTGCGGAACGAAAATTGCACAGTTTTGCATCGCTTCTCAGCTTTTGGGACCGGCAACTATAACTTTGCTAACACAACGTTCATTGTGTTTGTACAGTACGGGTAAGGGATCATTTGTCCACACACACCCAAACTCACAAGTATAAACAGCATGGCTCTTTGGGGACAGCTTGGGGTTCACCCGCCACTCGTGTGCGGTTGCCGGGAAACGCTTACCCCACAGTAACGACCACTGAGTTGTTTCAATATAGTTATTTAGTTTTAATTAAATTACTTTTGCAATCTGCACCGCAAACGGTACGTGAATTCGAATTTTCTTGAATTCGGAAGCAACACGCTCACGCAAGGACTCCACACATCCACCGGAGAGGGTGCCGGGGGTTGATAGGACGAATGCAAATGACTCGCTTCACGGCCGAGGTCGGCACCGGAGCCTCTCGCTCGACTCACTGCAGCCGATGTAAAGGGCAACGGGCGCGCGCCACAGGGCGGTTATTTGTCCGAGAGTCCAACGGGAAGAAAATACGGAAAATGGGAAAAATAAATAAATAAGAACTCGGGAGCCTCGGCCTGGAAGGTGGGCGGCTGGCTGGCTGGCTGGCTGGCTGGCTGGCTGGCTGGCTGGCTGGCTGGCTGGCTGGCTGGCTGGGTGGTGGTTGTGTCGGTGGAAATGAAAATTTCCTGAACTTGGTATGTGTGCCTGGGGGAAGGGGATGATGTTGGCTCGGCAAGAATCTGGCTCGTATCTAATGCTGGTGGGCCCTCCACGTCCCGTTTGCGATCTCACTTTGATTTCCGGGACCGAGGAGCGAACACATTCCAGGACGGAACCCATTCTTGATTCTGTAATTCATCCCTAACCACCACCGCCTTAGTCCCCAGACCACAGCCTCCCACAGTTCAATACAGGCCAGCGCTACACTTGTGTCCGCCCCGAACAGCTCTGCGGGTAACAGCTCGTGGTGTCCGGGCGTCGTGGACGAGATTTCAATGTTCTGACCATTCTACCACCTACAGCTGACCTACATCACCCCGTGACCTTCCAGACGATGCCTCCACGCAGCAAGGCGGGGCGCGCGAGCGGAGCTGAGCTCGGAATCAAATTAAAGCAATTTACACACGCAACTATTGACGGGGCCCCGCGGTGGGATTTGTGGTGTTCCTGGCGGTGGCAGAGTTCCAGAGTAACTCATCCCATTCCGTCTGTGGTTGCGGAGTGCAAAAATCCGTAGCAAACCACCGTGATTACGGTGCTGCCATCTGGCGACGAAAAATGGAATACAGAGACAAATGGAGCAAAAGTGAGGTCCTCGAAACACCACACCTCGAGACCACTGCAGTCGCAAGGGTAGCGAAGTCGGTCCATCGAAGTAGGCTCACCGAACGTACCCCATTCCGCAGCCAGCTGACGTTTTACAACGTGCAGAAGGCGCATCGGGAACCTTACCCAGTAAGCCAGTCCGGTCGGGGAATCTCAGCCCAAGGGGCACATGGGTAAAGATTTTGGCACGGTTACGGACTTGGTGAAGAAGTTGTGCTGCGGCTGCGGCGCTAGTAAACTAATGACCCCCACACCCAGCCATCGCCGGGCCCCAGTCGGTAATGAAAAAGGGACACCACAAACTGGTTAACTAGGGCGTTGGGCGTAAAGTTTTTCGTTCATTACGAGCGAATCGGAGAGCCGCGGAGGAGCCCAGGCATTGGGGCAGACGGGTGCGGACCCAGACGGAGCTAATCCCTCCGACGGGCGGCTGACGACGTATGCACCTTCAGCCTGTCAGGCTGCGCCGGTCGCGCTGCTGAGTCTTTGAGGGGGGACTAAGTTAACAACAAGGCGGTGAACATAGTGACCTTTTGGGGCCGGAAAACTTGGTGGAGCTTTCGGATTATCTGTGGCACTTTTATCGACACCGGCATCGGGCCATGGACCATTACATCTGGGGAGGGGGGGCATGGGTCACAATCGTTTGCGGTCCATTTCTTAGTTTCCGAGTTGAGTCAAGTGTTCCGTCATAAGTTTGCTTTGATCCAACTTTGACCGCGTTTTCCACCTACAGGACCCGGGACTTCGCAGCCCACGTGCCAGAGACCTTACTGGTGGGCCAGACGAAGCGTAAACACTTGATTTGACGTTAATCTGAAATTTCAAATCGTCTGCGTTTATGTCAAAACGTTTATGAGTCGGCGGAAACGTAAATCAAGCGTAAAACCGAGCGTAAACACTGTTGTCAAACGCTTTGTATACAAACAGAGGATGATGTAAAGGCCAAAACACATCGGGAACGTAACTTTCGGGACGGCACGTCACTTCTTCGGACGGATAGTTCTTCTTCGGATAATTTTAACTTAATTATTACTTGGTCTATGCGTTGAAATCTACTAGCAGAGCCGGCGAACGTTGTTCTGCCCCAAAGGCAATGGGCCCCCGGTGATAGATAGTAGGTAACGCTTTTCGCTGTCACTCAGCTGGCCATGGGTTCGCATATGGTCTTCCGACCCGTGAAAATGCCACAAATAATTTACCATGGGAAAAACATTGGTTTTCCAAATTCAGACCCCAAACTTTCAAGGATTGGCCTTGTGATTTGTTAATGGTCATAGCAAGACGGATTGGAAATTGATGTCTTTTAAACTGAAACGGCATATCGGTTGGGCTCAACGGGATCCTCAGAATGAGAACTTCCTCATTTTCAACTGGTTCACTCGCAGCGCAACGGCGTCGTCCCCGGACATGACCTCGGCCCGGGGTCACCAGTTGATCGGCCGGTGCGCCACACACACTATTCGGTCGGGTGCCATTGCGCGATATGGCCG
>NW_026455931.1:0-3319 GCF_943734635.1 Anopheles cruzii | reverse complement strand
AGGAGTCTGGCATGGTTGGCGAGTTTGTCGGCTTCTGAATTTCCTTGGATTCCGGCGTGGCTTGGGATCCAGCAGAGGGTTGTGTTTTGTGGAAGGGTGTTTTCTAGGTGTTGTATGAAGGGGTCTTTTATGGACCCCTTTTCCAGAGCCTGTAGGACGCTTGCGGAGTCAGTGAAGATAATGTTCAACTGATCCCCGCTCGTGTACCTCTCGGCTGCAATGGTGAGGGCTATTGCTTCGGCTGAAAAGATGGAAGTGTGATCGGGGAGTCGGATTGCGCAATCCACTGTGTCTGAGTGGATTCCACAACCTGCTGTGGGTGTGTCTACGGAACCGTCGGTGTAGATATGTTTGTGGTTTTGATATTTTATACAGATTTCTTTGTGTAGGGTTTGGGTGGATTTGATGTTTATATTTTTCTTTTGAATTTGGTTTTTCAAAGTCCAGTCTATTTGGGGTGGGGTTGAGTTCCAAGGCCTTGTTCCAAGCCTTAAGAGTTTTTCTGTTTTTGGGAGTTTTTGTTTTGTTAGTGCGAAGAGTGTTTGGTTTGTTCTTTTGAGGAGGTTGTTGGGTTTGAAGCCTTTTTCTACGAGTCTGCTTGCGGAGTCTGTTAGTTTCTTGAGGAGGATCAGGTGGAAGGGTAGTAATCCTATCTCACATAGGGTGGAGTCGGTGGGGCTGGTGCAGAAGGCTCCAGTGATATTCCGAACTGCAGTGTTGTAAATGGGTGCGAGGAGTTCAGTGACTCTCTGGCCGCCGAAGCTGAAAATTTCGGCGCCGTAGAGAAGTTTGGGAAGGAACCAGTTTTTGAGAATTGTGATGAGGGTGCTGCGGACCGCGCGGTGTTTGCCGCATCCGAGCATGCGAAACAGGTTGATGTGGCTTTTGGTCGCTACTTTAAGGTGGCGACAGTGGGCCAGGAAGTTCAATTTGGAGTCAATGACTATTCCTAATATTTTAGTTGCTCGTACTTGAGGTATGGGAACCCGGTCGTACAGAATGGGTTTAGGCTGTCGGCGGGGGGTGTGGGAAAACCTTAGGATTTTGCTTTTTTGGGGAGATATTTCATAACCTGTAAATCTGTTCCATTGCTGGAGTTTTGAGATGGCTATTTGGAGGTTTTTCCTGGTAATGACGGAGGATCTGTGGGACGAGACGAGGACGATGTCGTCTGCGTAGATGAACGTTTTGATATTAGTGGGGATCGAACAAAGTAGGGATTGAAGGCTGATGATGAAGAGGGTAGGGGAGAGAATGGCCCCTTGCGGAACGCCGTTCTCTTGGAGGGTTTGGTCGGATTTTTCCTGTCCAATGAGTACTCTAAAGTACCTGTCTTTTAGGAAACTGCTGATGTAATTTGCCATTCTGCCTCCAAATTTCCAGCGTTCAAGCTGTTCTAGAATGGCATGTCGCCAGGACCGGTCGAAGGCTTTGGAGAGGTCTACCACGGCACAGTCTGTGAAGTGGTTTTTCTTTCTGGCTTTTGTGAGGGAGTTTATGAGTTCTGAGAAGTACGGCTCAGTGCCTCTTCCGTTCCGATAGGCGTAATGGGAGGGGCTGAGAAGCTTGTTGTGTTCTAGTTCTTGGACTAGTCTTCTATTGACCATTCGCTCCAAAACTTTGCTAATGCAGTTTAGGAGTGAAATGGGGCGATAGCTGCCTACTTCATGTTTGGGTCGGTTAGGTTTTGGTATTGGCACAACAAAACCTTCTTTCCAGGAAGAGGGTATAGTGCCAGAAACCCAAATGCTATTGTAAATGTTTAGTAGCTGAGTTTTGGCTGCGAGGGGAAGGTTTTGCAGTAAGGGATAGCCAATGTCGTCCGGTCCTGCTGATTTGCCGGAGCACTTCTGCAGTGCCCATTGCAATTCGTGTCCACTGAAGCAGCTATTGTAGTGTTCGTTGTTGTGTTGTGGGAAAGTGACGGGTGTTAGTTCGGTCTCGGTTTTGTATTTCTGAAATGGTTTGGCGAACGCTGCAGAAGCGGATGCCTTTTGAAATTGTGTGGCGAAGGCTTTGGCTATATTGGAGGGGTTTGTGATTGATATATTATTTTGGCGGAGGATAATGTTGTTTTGGAATTTTTTGCCGCAGAGGAGGGAGACACGTTTCCACATGTCTTTGGCAGAAAGTTCGGGTCCGATGGTGTTGACAAAGGTGGCCCATGACTGTTCTTTAGCTATTTTAATGGCTTGTTTGGCTTTGGAGTTTGCCTCGCGATAAAGAGAGGCAAAGTAAGGTGTGAAGATGTTGTCGGGAGTCTTGCTTGCCCTTCTAAGGGTTCTGAGGGCTTTTCTTCTGTGCTTGATTGCTTCTGCGACTTCTTTGTTCCACCATGGGGTGTTGCGCTTTCCAGGGACTCCGCTGGTTCGGGGGATGCTGCAACTAGCCGCGTTGGTGAGAAGTGTGCAGAAGGCTGAGGGGCTTAAGTTGTTTGGGTTGAGATTGGAGGAAATAGCTGATTGGTAGAGGGACCAGTCTGCTCTTTCATAGATCCATCTGGGACGGAGGCTGGTGGTGGAGTGGTTGTTTGGGGAGGTGAGGTGGATGATGATGGGGAAGTGGTCACTGCCGTGTAGGTCAGATTCTACTTCCAGGGAGAGCTTTGGAATTAGGTCTAGGGAGGCTACGCAGAGATCAAGTGTGGTATTGGTGTTGTTTATCGGGGAGATGAAAGTGGGCTTGCTGTTGTATATTGGGGTTATGTGGCTGATGTTGAAGATTGGTTGAAGTGTTTTTCCCTTGGGGTTGGTATACTGGTGGCCCCATGCTCTATGGTGCGCATTGAAGTCGCCAAGCAGAATTATGGGTGGAGGAAGCTGGGCAAGAAGGTCGGTGAGCTTATTGTTTAGATCGTTCGGTGTTAGTTTGTGAGGGAGGTATAGGCAAGCTATTGTTGACTCTATTGGGGCTAGTGCCCTGATGGCTAAAGCTGGAAGTGTGGTGTTGAGTGGGATTTCGTTGTAGGGACAGGTGTTGTGTATGCCTAGGCTTACTGTGTGGTGTCTGTTGGTGAAGTGTTTGTGGGTCCATTCAAAGTCTTTTAGGGGACTTGTTTTGAGCCCATTGATATTTATACTTAGGACTTCTTGGAGGGCAATAATTCTTGGTTGGTGTTTGTGTATTAGTAGTTTTAGTTCATCAAGGTTTGGGTTAAAACCCCTGATGTTCCATGACATTGCTAGCTTGCGTGTTGTTATATTTGTAATGTTAATTGCTTGGTGAGTTGTGTCTGTCATTGTGAGGCTTGGGGAGTTGATGTGGGGGTTTTTGGGTTTGGAGACATTTATTTGTTAGGGGTGGGTCTTTTGGCGGAAGG
>NW_026455930.1:0-3319 GCF_943734635.1 Anopheles cruzii | reverse complement strand
TTACAACTCTCATTTGTGGTCAATAAGGTATACCTTTGTGCCTTTTTATGTAACGGATGTTGCGTTGGTAGTTCCATTGCTACAACATTCAATCACTGGAATTTCTGATACTCTGACAGGTTTTTGATTGTATGTGCGAGTATGTACTTTGTAAAGACCAATATCGTTTGAACTTGGTGCTTGGACCGCGTCGATCGTTAGCAGGAAGGAGTGAGTGGGGACAAAGGCTCCGTTAATTCTTTTTTGGAATCGGTATACTTTGGTTACTTTCTGACTAGCAAGTTCTAATTGTATGGATTCGTCAGTCATGCCCTCGAGATCTCTACAAAAGATCACGCACTGGCTTGAATTGAGGGTAGCGTGGGGTTGGATGGGTTCTCCGGTGATGAGTTTGGTGAGGGAGAGCAGTTTGCTATAATGGGCTTCGTTGCGGATGGAGATTAGGTTTTTTTTTTCCTTGGTCGAAAGGCTTGCCGGTTACGTTAGGTCCAGTACAGTTTGTTATTGTTTTTCCCGTTATGAAAGGTTGGAGTTTTGCGTCGTCGTTTCTTTTTAGTACCAGGTATTTTAGCTCCCCGCATGTACCCAGATAGTCCATGCAGTCGGGGAGTGTTCTCCCTCTATAATGGGAGGGAATTTGTCCGCGACCGGAGGGCCGGCGGACATTTTCAAAAACTGGAATTTCTTATCCCAGGTGTTGGGGTTTTGTTTTGTTAAGGGTAGAAAAGTAAATTAAAGGAAGGCCACTTATCTTGGTAATAAGGTAATATTCTTGTTCTTGGTAGAAATCTTGATTTGGTTTTGTGAACGATTTGTGAACAGGTATCTTCGTTACTAGAACATACAACGTCATTGTAACTGTTTGCTCCTGTGCCTTCCTCATATTGATCTATGGGATGTGCCTGTCTTTTATTCATATGCTGTTGAGACGACGGGGGATGTGGCCTTTTTGCATAGATTGTGTTTGGTTATGTTGAAATAAACGATTTGTTCCAGGATTGATCATGTAATCAACCTGCCAAGTTCTTATGCTTTGATCAACATTGCCGTATGTAACGGGGCAACGCGGGACAGGCGTTTCGGAATTTTCCTTTTTGTTTTTCACTTCTAGGGGTCCTAACACAGATCGAAAATATTTTTCACTGTGTCCCTAGGTTAGCTTCTTCGATTGTTGATTATTATAACGTCAACTTCGATCTTATACAATTCCCGAAAACGGTCTAGGCGATTCGGGCGCCAGTTAGAGTTTTCTACTCCCGGTTGAATTGTTTCCACAATAGGTTCTCTGATTTGATGTATAGCGACTGAATCTTTGTCATTGGTGACTGATTTTCGTATAGCGACAGAGTCCGTTTCTCTACTGAATCCGACTGAGCGCCGTTTATTAAAATCTTTTAATTAATTTCTTTTTATACATTCGTCCTCCGTGTTCCATCGGTGCACGCGTTTTTCGGTGCTAGTGCTGCAGTTGTCGCGCCGGGCGTCTCTGCGTTTAAAAAACCCCCCTTACTTCGGTACACAGCATCTATGGTTTACCCTGCAGTCGTTTGTCGTCGGACGTCGTTGTTTTCGGGTGGTGCAGGGTCCTGGACGGTTCATCACATTTTTCTTTTCGAGCTCTTCTAACTAGTTGTAGTTCGTGCCCTTCATATATCCCTTATTCTTTGTCTACATCATTCTCGTGATTACTACTGTTCTTCCGCCTATATCTCTTTCATTCCAATAGGTAAAGAGGAAAACCTGGATATTTCTCGTTGCCAATTTATGTAGCTAGGACATTGGCATAATCCTTGCTACATATCGATAATATTCCTGACCTTGCTCTTTCGTCCTCCTGTGTGTGACTCTAACTGCTATTCATGGTTTTGGCATGGTTACCACCATTGTCTTTTACCATGCAGGTGCGTCGTAATGTTGAGAACAGAATGTTCTTCGTGGAATTTTCCTAGCCTCGACTCTTGCCTTTTACTAATTGTCACTCCCTACCACCATTCGACGACTTTGTCTTTTACCATGCAGGTGCATCGTAATGCTGGATCTTCAGAAGGACTGCTCCTGTGGCTGGCTCCCTTTATCGAAGTTGATGTGGCTCCCTTTATCGATTTTGAAGTTTTGGGAATTGAACCCAGGCCTAGAACACCTATGATTCTAGGAATCTTAATAAGCCACAAAGTACTTATAAAGCCATTACTTCTTCTGTTGCATATCTCTACCGAATTCATTGATTAAAATCTTTTATGTTTTGTATAGGCTTCCGCCCCGGTCCTCTCAACTTTGCTATTACTGTCGTTTGCCCACGTTTTGCGACTCGAAAACTAATAAAACGTTGCTGTTCGTCTTCAGCATCCTCTTGCCGAATGATCCGACTGAACCGAGTGAGCCGAGTGAGTCGAGTTAACCGAGTGAATCGAGTTAGCCGAGTGAGTCCAGTCGAGCCGCGAGAGAGAGGTTTATTAAAATCCTTTCCTTTCCTTTCCTTTACATTAAAATCCTTTATATACATTTGTCCTCCGCGTTCCGCCAGTGCCGTCGCTACCCTTGATCGGGTTACTCGTTTTCCGCTTTCCGTCACCCCTCGAGCTCCACCGTTGCCACCACTATTTTTCGATTTCACCCGTGATCGCTGTGCTTGTTCTCGACGCTGCATCGGGAAATCCCCTCGGTTGGTGGTGTGTCCTAAAGGACCAAAGTGTCGGTCGTCCTTTTGTGTTGCGATCCCAGGTAACGGGCTTCTGCGCTGGGACAGCTGGGTCGGGCTTCTGCGTTGGGACACCGGGCGCTTTAGGTGGATCGTTAAGGATCCCGGTCTTCAGGATCGTCGGCCGTTGTTTTTACGATCATTTTCCTGTGCTGCTATCCCTACACACGTATGTAAATTCAGGTAACCGCTGGGCTTCTGCGTTGGGACACCGGGCCCTTGAGATACATCCTTCAGGGTAACCCCGAACAGTATCGGATCTTCACTTGTGTACCTGCCGATGCTGCTGTAGCGCCAAACAATGTACCCAACAACAATCCTGTTCCATGGATCGGAGTAACAGGTAGCTTACGTGAAGTATAAATAACGCAAATTTGAAATCAGTCTTTCAGTTATTAGTTGGCCTCCGTGTCGTTGGCATTGTGATCCATACTTGCAGCAAGTGGTCGGCCATATCGTTACGATCGGTCTAAGTCTAACCGTGAGTCTAACAATAATCAATGTTTCAGAGCGAAACATCAGTGCAAAAATGTGACAGTTTAGCGGTTGGTTTATTTTCAATGGTTTTTTCGAGGGACTTAGTCCCTCGCCTTCCGAGGAGGACGATGCTGGTCTCTTGGC
>NW_026455929.1:0-3323 GCF_943734635.1 Anopheles cruzii | reverse complement strand
CCTTCCGTGGGGGCGGTGGTTCGTAAATTCAGTATTATCTCCCCGGGTCGAAGAAATTCGCTCCAATATGGACAAATCCCGGACGTTCGCGGCTCTAGTTGCTCGGCGATCGGTGGTCACTTTGCATACGAATTTCCAAAAACCGTGTCGTAAATCATTGTAATTTATGTTGCTGCCCCCCGATGACAGGTTCTTGTTGTTTTGGCATTTTCATGATTTATGAATTGAGAAAGAAATCTAAACGTTTCCGCGTTGCTTGGGATATGGAGTTTTTTATCACTTTACTTTTGCACTTTTTGACTCAATTTTTCGCATGATATTTATTGATGTAGGCGGTGTATTGATCTAAATGATGCCTTTTTGTATGCCGACACGAGCACCCTTGTTCAATACTCGATTTTTTCATCTGAATGGGGCTTTATTGATTTTCCTTATTTTAGAATAAAACTTATAAGTCTTCGTTGTTGCTTTAACTAATTGGCGGAAAGAACGCCTTGGACCATCAGACTGCAAACTGTATGTCCAACCAATTCACCAGTTGGCTTTTCTCTTCTGCAATCGCCTAATGTAGTTGTTTTGGATGAATAGATATGTGATAAATATAAAAAATGAATGAATCTCTCTCTATAAACAAAAATTAACCCAAGTGTAGCTGTTTTTTCGGCGCTAACCAAAACGGCTGGGCCGACTTTCACCGTCCAAATTGGTTTCGATACGTCTTAGTGCCGGAAGATATTGAATGCAATAATCAGGGACTAAGAAATCGAGCTGACGATTTCCTAGAATTAGAGCACAGAACTGATCAAGTGAGTGTTCGTTTACAGAAAATCTCTGCTGAACCGAAATGATCTGTACCATCATCGTTGGCACAAACTTTTCTTTAAATTGCTTACAGAAAACGCTGTAACGCTTCAGCGCTGTGACTTTAGTGCAAACATGTCTTTAGAGCATCAGATCCTTGAACGAACCATCAAATTTTGTGACAAACATCTTGTTTCTACATTAAAGCATTTACTTGATGCCATCTAACTTTCTTCTCAAGCTTATCTCAAGCAAACTCTTCTTGTGGGTTTCCACAAGATCTAATGAATAAGATGATCAATTCTATGACGGGACAACGGTCAAGATAAACAATTATGTAAAAAATCTGCTTGCACTACTTCTATGCTGGCCCGATGTGATATGAAAATGGTTTATTCATATCTATATTGGAGTTCTCTGTTCTTTGCATGCATTTTATCAGTCTCGAAGAGCGTTCTTCTCTACTCTTCGGTCCATTGCCTTTTTTTCTCACGGCATCAGACCTCGACAGAGTCGACAGCTGGTCTACGCTGACCCTGCCAACAAAAATGCAACGATAAATTGGCTCCCGTTGCATAAATGCAATGCGATTGGGGACCCCGACAGCCAGCCCTGCCTCAGAGTGGTGCACTACCGTTCGAAGATAATAAACTATCTCAGGCCTCTGTTTTCTCGGGCCACTGTTAGATTTCTTAATCTTTCTCTCTCTCTCTCTCTCTCTCTCTCTCTCGCTCGCTCGGTGGGTCGCCGGTCGCCGAAGCCGGTGGCCACTAACAAGCCGCCAGCAGCACGCCGGGCCACCGCTCGACATTCCCTGTGTCGCTATGCAGCGCCGACCTCAAATTGGACCGCGCAGCGCATAACAATAATCTACTTTTAATATGCGCGCACGCCGCGCGCGGTACATAACAAAGGAAAATTGCCACGGGACGGCCACCGGGGCGCTTTCCGCTTTTCTTCATCACCCCCAATGGTGCACCAACGGTTGGGCGTTGGGCGCAGGATCACCGTGACCTCAGGCACGGAGGCGCGCATCTTCCGGACGATGTAGTGCGATTGGGCATGCTATTGTTTGCGATATGCGCCGTGTGTGTGTGCGGCGAGTAATGCGCGAAGAGCGATGCTACTGGCGGCCAGCCGTTCACGGCCCAGGATCGCTTTCTATGCATATTCGCACCGCCTGCGGCCGATGATTTTGTGCGATATGTATGTTTTCATCGCCGGTTCTCTTACCATCGTTCGATGCGTGGC
Source organism: Anopheles cruzii (assembly GCF_943734635.1). NCBI lineage: Eukaryota > Metazoa > Arthropoda > Insecta > Diptera > Culicidae > Anopheles > Anopheles cruzii. The sequence goes on along the minus strand of NW_026455929.1, from coordinate 1,271 downwards.
TCTGAATCGGTGGATCGGTCATGTATTTGGCCCCAATATAATATTATTATTAATTGAATATAATATTTTATCCAGCTATTGGTCACCACACAGTTGGGGCAATTCTGAAAGCTGCCTCTTAAAGCTGCCATCGCTTTCTATATTTTCCCAAGCACGGCCACAGTTATTATATGAGTACATGGTACAGTGAGACATCTTTTTATTATTTTATCAGTTGTAACGAGCGAAGGCGCTTTATCATCGACCGAAAGTTATCGACGGAACGAGGGTTCACCTTAGTCGAAAGATCTGCGGACGAACCAAATCTCCAACATCTTTAAAATCCATCTTTAAAATCTTCCAACAAGAAAGAAACTGCAAACTGATCAAATTTATTTTACTAACCCGAAAGTAAGTCCTTTCTAAGGAATCGATTAATCCCATCATTCATACACTTTCCGTAAATTGTAGCAATTTGCATCTTTGGCTCTTCAATGTTAGACTTTTCTTTCGGATCGACTCAAAATGAGTTCCGTAAATTGGTAAAGCTAGGGATTGGGTCCATGAAATTCAATTGAATTGAATTGAATTGAAATGTTTGTTCAGATCTTTTGCTCAGTCAATATATGTAATCCGAAAATGGCATTTGAACAAAATAAGAAAATGTAGCAGTTTTAAAATAAATCGTAAAGGAGTATCCCATTGCATCCGATTCCTCGGTACATTTGCCTTCATACTTTTGCTGATTATTGTTTGAGCTTAATCTAAGCTCGAAACTTTACGAACTCCACAAAAACTTGGTGTCTCTAGGGAGAACAGTTCGCGCAGGCTCGGCTCGAGCACGCGGCCCCACTTGGCGGGTTGATAAAAAGGAAATCTACTAGAGAAAGAGCAAAAAAACGAGAACAAGGACCAACATCAATGCATTCCAATGCCAGTGCGTTTGTCGAAACTACAGCGCACGCAACCAGCGCAAGAGAAGCACCAAAAGCACCGAGTGAACCGAACCACGGACGCACCACCTAGAACCAAGCCGAACCGAAAGCCACCGCCAAATCCGATGCCGCGAGAAGTGCCGCACGCCGGATGCTGGCCCCCGGTGCCGGTCGCGGTGTCGCGCTTCCACGCTACGCCCGGACTCTGGAGGTGAATAAAATAAAATGTACTCCGCGGTGTAGGAGTAAAATGGATGTTGTGCCGTTTTTTTTCTCCTTATGCTCCCATGTTGATGGTGGCCCGGGCACGCGGGCCCGGACCGACTTCACGTCGAATTGGATCGCGAAATCGTGCGC
>NW_026455928.1:0-3326 GCF_943734635.1 Anopheles cruzii | reverse complement strand
CGCAAACATTCCGTGTGAATGTGCCATTTTCGACCTATTTTCGATCTCGCGCAGGCTGTTTGGCGTAAAGGATCTGACACAACTGATCCATAGAGATGAGTCGACGCACAAAGTCCACTTTATCTTTTCGAAAACGCGCTAAATGTTGCTGAGAAACTTGCATTCGAATGCGTTTTTGTTCCATTTTTAGCGAATGCGGTTTTGTTTCATTCAACCGTTGACTGTATTTTGTAATAATAACTAAATAGCCGTTTGACGTGACGGCTAGATTGTTCCTCATGTTTGTGAGATTGAACATTGCATTGGCTAGGTGTGCCAAGATAACCAAGGAAACAAGTTACCGACATTAGAGTAATTTGTGCAACAAAGTTCGTGAAAGTGTTTTTAAACCATTAGAATAGACCAATAAAAACTGTAATTTGTCACATCTTTCTATGTTCATTTACCATTTACCTACAGAATAAAAATAAATCAACCTGTTGGTAGAAACCGAACAGCATTAGCTTATTTTTTAATCGATTGCGTATTATTCATCGAGTGTCCATCTAATTGAATGCAATGTTTAATTGCACTGCTATTAATATTCTCTGATTTCACGTTGAAAGTATCGTTTTTAACGAATGACCATTTAACTGTTTTAGTCTTCTTTACTCAAGGTGCGCCCGAAACCGCAACTAGTATTTGTTCTGCTATTCACACTCCCATCAATGGGTCACTTCCAAACGGACAAGCGCCACTAGTTGTAAATTTTTGGTGAATTTGATTTGAATTCATGATGGTAACCGGGTCCGGGTCCGGGGCCGGGGCCCACTTTGCCATTCTAAACACGCCGCCACCACGGCACGCCGGCCGGCCCAGTGTCGATGATCGCCGGCAGAGTTCCTCCGCAGACTAATAATGCATCTCGTTGCGCAAGGGTGTGTAATGCCATCATTACACGCCATTTCGAAATCTTATCCCATTTGCAGACGGCCACATGACGGCCGACCGGCGACAGCCGCGGCCACGTTTCGCCACACACTTGCGCCCGGCTTAACACAACAAAACACCCACTTCCGGACCGGCCCACGCCCGTCCGGAAGTAGGCCCTGGGTCGACATCTGGGGGAAGCAATTTTCCAAAACGATTCCCACAATGACCGCCACTGTTATTCTAGAATCTAATCATCAGACCCAATCGATCTACGTGCAACCCCGGCGGTAGGATAAACAAATCTAGCTGCCGCCTCCCGACCGACCGACGAGCCGTTGGCCATTTCTTTTTTCAGGCCGCCGCCGCTCCTTGTTATCGTAGCGCCTGAAGTGTATGTCCTTCTGCTGCGCCCTCTGTGCCCTATCACTCGTCCGTCCATCCGGCATCGACCAGGATTCGACGGGGATTTCGGGGCCCGGCGACCTTTTGCACGTTACCCGCAGACACGTGACTTCGCGTACACGGGCCCCAAACAAATAGGCTCGTTCGTTAGAGCATTGATTAGCATATGGTGTTGGTGGCGGTGGCGGTCCGCGGTGGTCGCGGAGAACGTCGTTGAAATGATCAATTTCTTCTGGCGCTGGCAGTCGAGCTCCTGGGTGAGTGTGCTCCTGCGAACCACAGGGCCCGGGTTAAGGCCGCGGTTATGTTAAATGCAAAATAAACATTACGCCGATAAGCGACCCGCAGACGCAGCGGAGGCGAGTGAATTATGAGAAAACATAAAACGAAACGAGATTTTTCCTTCCTTGGGTGGTGCGTAGCTACTGCGGCTGCCACCGAACCTGGTGGCTTTGTTTTCGGTCTGTGTGTTTGTGGGCTTCGCCGTGCTGCCTCTCTCCGCCCGGCTCTCGTGTCTCGTGTTTCGCGCTATGCTGACGGATTTACATATTTTTCCCTTTAGCCCCGGTACCAAAACCTGACCTGCGACCCGCAGCCGGGGAGAGTGTCCGGTTTGTTAAGCATCTGCCCATCCCGGAGGCCGGAGCTGTTTAAGAAAACTAGCTTAATTAGACTGCCCAGACTTTAGAGCGCGAGCGCGTGAGGGGACTAGCGAAAGGACTATTTCCCGTGTCCTGTGTCCTGTGTGTGCGTGTGTGTGTGTGCTTGTGGAAACCGATAAATGCCCCTGGCACCGTTGGTTTAATTATTCTGACCGTAATGGGGCGAAATGGTAAGGAGAGAGTTTTTTTTATGATCTTCTAGCACGCAACACGCAGGGTGCAGTTTGATTAAATGCAGCATAAATGATGCATATAAGGTCGGTGGGCTGCTTCCAGCGCTAGTGTGTGCCACGTGTGCCCGATAAGAGGACCCGCCGTATGGCCGTCTGTTCGAACCTGCAAGACTGCGACACTCGACTCGGGTGGATTATTAATGAAGGGCTTTTGAGAGAGATGTAACATAATTTAGTTACTTAAATTATATCACATTTTAATGATTCATCCTAAAGACAGTGCTGCCAGCTTGATTCTCAGATCCAAACCCTGGTCCCTTCTATGTGATCGTCGGTTTCCTTCGAAAAAAAAAATACTTGATTTAAATCGTAAAATATTTTTCTAAAGTCCTAAAGATCTCTCACAATTGGTGGACTCTTGTGATAATAGCTGCTTTTGGGTTCACCTTTCTCAAGGTATCCGATCTGACTCTTAGCCTGGCTTTCAAATCAAATCAAATTGTTTTTGATCGACTGTGGTTCCAACCACGAGTTTTAATAGTAAGAAATCTTTGTTACATTCTGTATTAATTCTTATACTCAATGTACCTTGCTCAGCTCTCCTTGGCAAACAACATAAATAATTTCATCTCATTTCAGTCATACGCGTCATGTAACGCGACCAAATACTCTGTCATTTGTAAGCAGTTGCCTTTCTTCGTTAGCACATAAAGTGGCACAGCTCAATAACCTGGAAACGATGCCTTCGACTTTAAAATACGAAAGTGCTTCCCGTGTCCCCGACTCAAAGCACTTGCTTCCGGCCGGTTCCCGATGGATGATGTAAATGACGCAACCGAACACGCCTCCATGAATCACCCTACCATTAAAGAGGACATTTGTACAGGATCTCCGGGAGCGGACGACGGCAAATGGTGGTCATTTCGCGAAAGGCAATCGGTCAGCAATCCGCTCGGCTCTCTACGTGCGACTAATTTTGTACGGCTATAGTGCTGCTGCTGCTGCTGCTCCTGCTGTCCATCCTTCGGCAAACTTCGGAAGATTGAGACCGGACCGGATTCCGGTCGGGACCATATTATCTTTCTGTCCGCCGCCGGATATCATCACGTCTCCGCTCTTCGAAAGCCGAGGCCGTTCGATGCGAAACCGAAAAATGTAATTAAACTTTTATTTAGAA
>NW_026455927.1:0-3327 GCF_943734635.1 Anopheles cruzii | reverse complement strand
TTGGGTATTCTCGAATCAAACACCGCTGTCACCAGTTGCACGGACCTACCTTGCGGTCTAAGGATCCTGCAAAGATTTCCAATGTGGAAAATACTCACTTCTTTTCACGATCGGGCGGACTGACGAACCTAAGACTTAAATGATGTTACTCGTCGAAGGTTTCAGCTTAACAATCAGCACGCGACGACGTTCCGTCGACTTTATTAATATATATAGACTTACAATAAATTGGGTCGTCCCCTTAGTTGACGCATTTCTTATTACTTCTATCCCACTCTCTCACGCCTTATCCAATGTTTTCCAACTTCCCCTTTGTATGTTTTTTTCGGGTCCGGGCTTCCGGCATCACTTTGACCTGACCTAGTTGCGTTTCCGTGTGCTTACTCTGTTTACACTACAATCTACCTGCCGTTTATCAAGGTCGCGTTCTCTGCTTCCGCGCCGTCATAGTTGGCGCGATCGCTGACTCATTCCGAAGTGGTTCTTCCTGTTTGGATGCGTGGTCCGGTTGTATCATTTCCCCGTCGCAAAGTTACGGTTGTTTTTGTTGACCGTCGCCCCCCCCCCCTTGTCCCCCTGGTTCTCGCGATCGTCGTCGACCAGTGGTTCTAGTTGTGCTGCGGTTGCAGTTTTCGGCGTGTGGCTCGCTTGAAGGCGCGCGCCGCGTTGCGCCGCGCGCTCGGCCATGCTTCCGTCTCACTCAGTCTCTCAGTCCGTCGCATGGGGCCGTTCTTGGTCATCGTATGATGAGGTGTGCGAATCGTGCTTCCGCGTTGTGCCATATGACGCGATTGCATCATTTCGGCCGCTGTCGTTTTCGGGGTTGGAGTTCCGAAGGCGGTGACGGTGATGCATTTCGGTGGCGTGGTCTTGGCGATCGGTGATCGTTTTCTCGTTTGGGAGCTCTGTGGGCTCCGTAGGCTCCTGGGCGTTGCATCCGCTGCTACTCTTCGAGCTGGAGGATACTGTTGGCACAAGAGTATACTCCAGTGGGTTGCCGGTATGACTTGGGTGCGCTAGTTCGATGGTTGCACCTGCTGGATGAGACAATGGGTTTTGCACGGGCTGGGCTCTGCACTTTTACCAATGCCATGATTGCAGCACTTGAAGAGTCCCTTTGAACACCCGACTCCTTAATGGAACTCGTTGATTGTGCTCGTGCCGCCTTTGCTTTATCATCAATGGCATTTGATGCAATTGAAGGGTTGCGTCTTTGGCGGCAGTCCGGTGAGCTTTGCGCAGTCCAGGTGGAACCACCTGTCGCACTCGTCACATTGGACCATGTGCGTATCTGTCTCGTCGGACTTTTCGTACAAGCGGCAGTGTCCGACATTTTGGTTAGTTCTAAACTTAGTTCGAGGGGAGTAAAAAGTGCTCTTACAACACGTAAACTGTGCTACTGGTATCGTAGTTCCTGCCCTTGGATACTCTTCAGCAGGTTCGCTGAAAGAGTTCGTGGAGGTCTGCTGGTTCGCCGCCTCGTATGTGGGAGGAAAGTTTCTTCCTTCTTCAGGGGTTTTTTTTTCAAGTTAACCTCTGTTCGTAGTTTTTTTAATTTTGAGGTAAATACCTCTCTGGAGCCACCAAGGGGTCCAGTTATGGGTTTATTCGGAACGATGTAGCTTTTTATTGAAGCAAACTGACGCGCACATTAACTGCCTGATCGAGACTCGGGCATTGCAAATGTGGTTTGTACGGATGCACTTTACTTACGTTAAGTAATGTAGCATAGGGTGAATCGCGAGCGGGTTTAAGATGTTCTCCGGGATGTCGCCGCGTCGTCCAACTAGATGTAAACTCTGCTGTCGCGTGATCTCCGGTGATATCCTGTTAACCACTTTGTGTTACACTCGCGAGAATCCCTTTTTTTCTCTCGATTTGCATCTTGCCCTATCTCCTCTTTACTTATTTGTTTTTCTTCCTCTGATTGATCCTTCAATATTGGTGCGACGTAAACGTCTAGCACGACTATCTTTGTCACTGGACGATTGAATATCCTGTTCGCTACCTTGAGTCTCACTGACCTTACTTGTTTGTCGATGCCTTGCGACACTTCGATAACCTTGCCTTTCATCCAATCGCCCCGTCCGTTGGTTATGTCTGATATTACTACGATATCACCTACTCTAACGGGCTCTGTCTTTTTGTTCCATTTGGGGCGTTGGGCGATGAGCGGTAGGTATTCTGCTTGCCAGCGGTTCCAAAAGTATCTCCCCTAGTGAACCGCTAGTCGCCAGTGATTATCTCTGTATTTGTTAGTTTCGAAATTGAACGGTATTGAGAGATTTCCTGGTCTTCCGATTAGAATGTGGAATGGTGTCAGAGCCTCGTCTTCTTCGTGAGACAGGGGGATGTCAGTTGAGGGGCGGGAGTTTAAGTAAAATTCTACATGTATAAGAGCCCCTCGTAGAATGTCTACTGTAGGCAGTCTGTCGCTACGTAGAATCATTTTGCTCAAATTATTTTGTATGACACGAATTAGTCCTTTCTTTATTATTCCATTGGAATAATTTTTTTTAAACTCAATCAGATTGGTTTCCTTGTATAATTCTTTGTACACATTCTGTTGCTTTCTCTGGCTCGCTCGTTGTTTCTCTTCACTTAAATTAGTTCCTTTAATATTATAATATAGTTCCCAGTGGTCCCTTCATGCTGCAGCAATTGAACGATTAAAATTCACGTCCTCTTCGGTGGTCGGTTCATTTGCGAAGGACCTATCCTAAGGACTCTCGATCCTTGGAATATTTCCCCGAAGTGGAAAATACTTACTTCTAAATCACCTTGTGCGATCGGACTGACGAACCTAACTCGAGTAAATGATCTTACACGTCGAGTGTTCAACTTAACAATCAATTGGCACGCGGCGTTTTTTTTTTGCCTTCTCTAGAGGGTAGATGTGGTGAAAAGTGTGTGCCTATGCCTGAAGTTCTCTCTGTTCCTCTGGCGCCCTTGACGTCGTTTGAACAGGCAGCTCCATCACCAGTGGATGGAGAAACGCAGCAAGCGGCAGCTCCAGCGTGCCAAGGCCGAAAGGAGGAGGGCTGAAGTGTAGGAGCTGCAACAACGTGGGCAACAGCGGCAGCTAGGAAAGCGGCAACAGCAGTTGCGGCAGCAACCGCAAATGCGGCAAAGACAACAGCAGCAGCCGCAAAAACGGCAGCAGCAACAGCGTACAATTCGGCCAGACGCTGTAAGGGTCGAACCGAACGAGGGCATGACGTACGTGCAGGTCATGCAGCTTGTCGAGCAGGTTCACGAAGATTCACGGTCACGGTCGCCATGAAGAGGTCCGCAATCCACAATAAAAGTTTAACCACAATTTAAATC
>NW_026455926.1:0-3331 GCF_943734635.1 Anopheles cruzii | reverse complement strand
AGTGAATCCATGTGGCCCACAAACGACGATCAGTGTCGCTAAAAAACCAGATTAAGCAAACTATAATTGCTTGCTGGCGGTATTTTTTTTGGGTATTTGTCACGGGTTACGAACACCGCGTTTTTTGCACTAACCCACTATCAGTGCTCAAAACAGGTCCCCTTCGTCGCTAACGACCTCACAGCAAAGGGCCCACACAGTGAGCTGCAACATTACCACTGATCCACTGATTCACAATCCACTGAACCGAACTACTGATTGATAGATTATCTTACGCATGACCGTACAGTTGCTTTGGCGCAGGAATGTCTGCAACACCCTCGCCACGCATACCACTTTTCTTGTCATACCTCTTTGTCCAGTTGGTTGGCTGGGGTACTTAGCAGTGCCCGACATTACGCCATACGGACGACGGCGATACGGTGAGGCGGACTCCGTTCTGAGCAGTGGTTCCCACGGTGGATTTAACCCGTTCCCGAACTACGACACCGTGGTAACATAAGTAATTTGAAGACTTCATAAAAATTCCAAAATTTGTTGAAAATGTCGCCGGATCATCAACCATTCCCTGGCAGTTGCTGCGCACATCGTTCTCATTCAATTCCAAGTCATCCAGCACTCGTCTAACCTGCAGCGAAACGGATGCTCATTTCACTAAATACATTTCTTTACACCTTACTTACCTTTATAATGTTTGAACTGATTCAAAACATATCGCCGCACACCAAATGCTCGTTCCAAAACCAAATGAATGGCAATACACCATTCATTCATGCCGTCGGGTACATGCTGGATCGGGTACAGTCGCTGTGTATGTATTTGGCCGGGTACGCTTGACGGCGTTTTTACGATTTGTCGATGGGCCAAGTACGAAGCTAAAATAGAACAGACATCAATCGGTGCACAAAACTAGAATTATTTAAACGATTAGTTTGACCCATAACACGGAACGACAACGAAATAAACTAAACGAGCGAACTGCACTGACACGCCGCCGTCACCGCCGCCTACTGCGCATAAAGTTTGGCAGTAGTGCGCATGCGCATACGCGGAAACAGAAATGTACGTTTACCCCGTTTCTTTCTATCTCATGTTGCATATGTAGAGTTGGTGCAGGTAAGCACACAACCAAACTTCAGTGCGTATGGTCAGTTTTTGGAAATGTATTATGTAGCTGAATGTAAGGAATCATTCTAAGCGTGTATTTCCTCACAGCCAGTTGGTATTTCTCAACACTTCTGTTCAATGAAGTTAACGTAGTTTCATTTTTGCAAGTTATTCGTTCAAAATTATCCAACTTAGAAAAAGAAGGTGAGTTGATAGTATTGTTAGTTATCTAAGTTGCTTGGAAGTTGGTATAAAGTTAGTGCAGTAACTACGTTAGTTGTCCGGTGATCTATGGAATACTGGTTTTAAATCAATTATGCGTGTTCTTTTCAGTAATGTATGCGATAGTGCAAACTACCGGCCCAAAGGGGCAAAAGGAATTGTCTGTTGTGCCAAAAGCATGGCTGGCCTTTAGTACGAAATTTCAAAAACCAGTACTAAGATGGCCAACAAAATGTACCGTTGAGCAACAGCGACAGATGATACGTGACAACAGGTTGCCCGAGACGTCTTGGTCATATCTCCAGTGTACTGTTAAAAGAGAATTTGCTACTTTTGCGGAGGCAAACGTAGCAATTGATGAGATGTCCGACATGTCCAGTAGTAGTTCCTGCCAGCCGAGTACTCCCAAGAAAAAGAAAACAATACGTCAGCCTGACTACAACGACGAAATCATAGCAATAGACCAAAGCTTCAGTCACCATCGTGAAACCACCATCACTTCGAACCAACACCGCATGCAGCAAAGCATTTCGCAAGCTAGTGTATCAGCAACCTTCTCGCCACAATTGAAAACAACAGAAAATGTCGGTGGAGAAAATGGATTGATGGAGAAATTGACTGATATAATTAATCGGTTGGTGCGAATTGAAACGCAGAACGCACTTATAATTCAGGAGCAACGTCTACAAAAGGAAAACATCGATGGAAAAATAGAACGTCTTACCAACAGATTGGATAAAATGGACGTATCGCTGGCAGAAACGATAGTAATGCTGCCATCGATCATCGACAAACTAAACGTAGAGACTCAGGCACCAACATTCACTTTCGAAGCAGCTACTTCCATAGAGCAGTTGGAAGAACTGGAAACGAAGCTGTACGATGAAGCTTTCCTCCAAGATATGGTACGCAAAACGCTCTGAGAGATCCGACAGATATATCTTTTCTATTATATAATTAACTTGTTATGTTTATTTCAGATTCGTTGGCTGGAATGGAATGTGATTGGAGAGAAATCAGAAAAACGTATGAACATATGCTTAGACCTTTTGCTTTCCACTGACCTGCAGTGCAATTCCACTTGGACCGGAACTACGATCAATGGAAAAGACAGGATAGGATTACAGCAAAGACGCAACATCACAAAACTGATCAAATCCATTGCATCAACTAAAATGGAGAAGGTAAACGATAAAATAGTCGCAAAGTTTATGATTAATAAGTTGAGGAACACTAAGAAACGATTGATGTGGAGTGGATCTAAATCTAGTCACTCATTAGTCACTAATGTAAACAATGTTCGTATGGCGAATGATTCTTTAGTATTTGATCCAGATGTTAGCTTTATTGATTACGTGAGTAGTATAGAAAATCATGAAAAGGAAAATATTCCTCATTCAAACGCGGGTATTTCTCCATACGAACAAAACATTTAATTTATACTAGACATAAGCATTTTATTCCGATACGTAGGAATCAGAATTTAGATAATAAAATGTAACATAATATCAATTAATAAAATAAATATAAATAATGTAAATAATGAACTTCACTCTCGTAATGTATGTATGATTGGAATCATTACAAAACTATCATTCTTGTAATCTAAAGCAGCTAGTTTACATTTAATAGCCTCAATATTGAATTTGCTTATCACATTAGATATACTCTTTTTTTCAACGACATAAATATTAATTGCCGAGGAAACAATTGGTTGCGCAAAGCGATTTGATTTAGAAAGGAATTCTTTGCCAAATATTTCAAAATGTCCGAGAGTGTCCAATGAACTGTCTAACGGACACAAAAACGGACATAGTTGCTCCTTGGGGAGATTCGTGTTATGGTGCTAGCAGCCAATAGGCCTTTTTTCAGTCTGAGGAAACTATTTCACTTTTATTTCTTTATTTATTATTCAATTAATTGATCAAACTAACATTTCCTAACCACATTTCCACACACATTTCCTAGCCAAATCATCCCACTGCTTGATGTCGTCTTCATC
>NW_026455925.1:0-3332 GCF_943734635.1 Anopheles cruzii | reverse complement strand
ATGGGAAATTATAAAAGTCCTGGAATTTTTGAATTGCACCTTGTATATCTATATATTATATCTAGGAATATTACCATTTTAACGAGCCCTCCTCATTTGACAAAATTGAACCTGTAATTACGATGCTGTGGTAAATTATTGTGTTACGTTTTTCACTTTTTTAAATTATTTATGGAATGTTTTACATATGTTTTTTTTCTTAGGTCTAGGATTTTCCATTAAATATCACTTATGGTCAATGTCAAAACACACCGAACCAAATGGCATTTTGCTTTTGTGCTTTTGTTTGCTATTTGTTTTCATAACTTTAAACAGATTCATGTATTGCTGCCAGTAGGATGTTTATTAAATCAAAAACACATTGTTTTCAAAATGTTGTAGTGTTCATTCGTTTCACACGATTTGTTGTTTAGACACACATATTATATGATGGACATTTTCATGAGTTGCTACTTTTATTACATTTATTTCTTTTAATTATTACAAATTATTATTGTTTATACTTTACTACAATTAGCTGGAGAGTGGATATTCAGAACCAAAAACCGATCGAATTAGAATCGAAAACAACAGTCTTAAATAATTTCCTGTTTATGTTTGTATGTGGTTTTTCACAAGCTGTTCAGGAATATTTAAAAAAACAATCAAAGAAATTAATCATTCTCTATGGTGATGCACTTACGCATCTTCGCAGACTAACGAGAATGCATTAGTAACCCCACCAGCTCGAATATCCTAATTGGTTCGTTTAGTACACAAATTGTACACTGAAGTGGTACAATTATTAGTCATTATTGTCTAGAAAACGGCTTACTTCCATCTATGGCAAGAGAAAGCTGCCGTCTTTATTGTTCTTGCCGTAATCGTTGATCCATGCAAAATAACGAGGCGATTCTGGTCCGGCAATCTGGTTATGTTTCAACTTTCTTTAGCATTGCTAAAAAAGTCACTCAACCTATCGCGCGCGGTTTATGGACCATGCGGATGAAGTCAGCCAGTAAATGGGATAATTCCGATGCGCGCAGAAACTGCTAATTGATGGGGAGATGGATGGAGGAACTGTGAAACAGAAAAATAAAAACAAAAGCAAAATGACCGCCAGAGCTAGGCGCAAGGCAGACCCGAACGAAACGCAAAACTAACCGAAAGAAAAGCGGTTGATGGAAAAACAAATTCGAATTTCGGTTATCGAGCCCCACGTCAGCGCTACATTAATCACTGCGCGCCCGCCGGCCGTCTGCCTGCCTGCCCACCGGTGCGGCCGGGAGGACCGCGTGGAACCGGGATGCGCTGATTTTCCCGAAAACCCAATTAATTTTACAATATTTTCTCTTTTCCCTCCGGCTCGGACCAGCGGTGGGACCGCCGATGGGTTGGCCGGAGCCGGGGACTCGGACTGTCGGTATGCCACACGGTGCCCGGTTCCCGTTATCGATGGGTGCGGTGCGATCGGAGCGGTGGAGCTATGCTCAGTGCGTGGCGCTGCACCGCTGGCATGCTCCCCGCTCGATGTGGAACGAAGCATCGGCCAAACACCCGGGAAAATCGGCCAACCTGCAGGGTAGGTGAGAAAAGCAGCTAACGTAAACAACTTGGCACCCCTTGGCAAACACAGTGTAAACATAGTGGACGTCTGTGCGCAACGGAACCACCCCCGGGGATGGAGGCTCTCGGAAGTTGGCGGCCAAACTAGGAAGCGATGAGAATGCCGTTCGGCCGAGACAGCTGCAACTGGCCGGGTGATTGGTAGCGGCGTTCGATCGCGCTTCCGAAGAATGCGCAAAATGCGTACGCCAATCAGCTTTTTGCGATCGCGCCAAAGTTGCGTAACCGCCACTTCACGTGGTTATGCAGCAACCTTGGCCCTTGGCCCTTGTGCGCAGTTTCTTCCCTTCGCCGCTAAAGGAATCGGTTCGGATTTTTTCAAGCAGTGCCATGCGAAGGATGGTTTCAAGAATGTGACGTACATTTAAAAATAATTATTTCCACCAAGAACTTTTGAACGAGATTTAAAAATAAATTATTGGGACTCACTCCGTTCCAAGAAATTGCCTGGGACCTTAATAGGATATGTGAAGTCTACCTTTTTTTTTTGTTGTCTATCAACCACAATTTTGAGATTTATTACTAGTCGAGTCGATGATAATCAATCTAGCATTCAGCTCAACTTAGAAAGACAGTTTAGTTAGTAGAGCAAAGAGTTTCAAGTACTCAACATTGTTTTGGAAGAAGAGTTACTTATGAAGAATTTATATTTTCTTATCATAAGCGAACTTGTTAACCACTATGTTTGTCGAATATCGAATTACTATCGAAATTAGTGTTAGTAATTTGATTGTTTTCTTTAGCTTACTTAAATACTTACCTGAATAGATCATGAATATTGTTGTCGGATGCTTTTGAGTACAAGCCGTAAAAAGGCCAACTGTAAACGCAGCTCGTTATTTAGTTTCAAACGCTTTTTTCTCAGACAAGTTGTCGAATATCGGAACTAAATAATTGACATTTGGTAGAATTATTAAAAAGATTGTGCAGGACCTACAACGAGTTTGTTTTACCCATACCACCACCGATGGCAGATCCTGCGGAAGATGCACAAAAGATGCACTCAGCAATAAATAGCAAAGTATATCACGCCACCGAAATTGCAGCACGTGGAGCGCGACTGGCGATACAAGAACTGTTTTGCCATTGAACCGACCGATTAATATGGTTATACAATTTAAGAAATTCAGTAGCTATCCAGCATACGTTTTGCAATCAAAGCAGATAGGCAAAGCTAACGACCGGAGTGCTAGTTATAATATAAGAATCTATAAGAATCAATAAACGATACAGTCGAAGAATGGACGTTGAACGGTAAAGATTAGTCTAGTTATAGCCGATTGTCATCAGCTTCGTTTGCTTCCGGACCTACCGGGATTCACCAGTGTCAAGGCAGCAGCAGTGGAAATGCCGCAGTGTAAGCATTTCGTTATGACGCTGGACAATTCCACCTCAGTATCTAGGTGACGACACTCGGAAGCAATCGTCTTAAGTGCTACTTACACATCCAGACCTGCGCATTACAAAGTGCCTAACGGCCTCATCACCTTGTGTTTGTGTTTTAAATAACAAAACACAATTTAAAACTGTCTTAAAAGTGGTAAATTGCTTCATTTACTTCACGGAAGCTGGGTTGAGGAACGGCTGGAGCTAAAGAAGGAATTCGAGAGAACAATAATGAGCTAAATGAATCTTTGGTTCATTGCAAAACCAATCGTACGTAAAGTAGTCTGCGCTAAAAAAATATATCAAAAATAAGCTGCAATGTGACCAAACGTTCGGTTACC
>NW_026455924.1:0-3337 GCF_943734635.1 Anopheles cruzii | reverse complement strand
CCCCCCCCACACAACCCCACCGAAAAGACAACAACCAGAGGGCCGCCGCCGCCGCGAGACGAGACGTCAAAATAATCGATCGCGTTCTCACGTTGGCTCACACGCGCTCGCTTCTCACCGAGCGAGCGCTTTCTCTCAGCTCCGGAGCACGCTCTCGCGCGGAATCGCTCGGGATCGCTCGTCACTAGTGACGTCACGTAGATAGCCGAACGCGCGCTGCGGCCACTGCGAACTGCGAGGCTGAAGCTTTCGGTGACGTCACGGAACGGAAGTACGTTTCGCACCACCCGCGCCATTTTCACGTGCCGAGTGAGTAGAATCCCCGGCAGGGTGGAAATTTCATTCATGCTTTCCGCCGACTCCGGTCGGTCGGTCGGTGCGTGAGCATGCGCCGTTTGGGGTGGCAAAAATCGATCCATTCTCGGAACACCCCCTAGTAGTCGCATCGCGTTCCATTCCACACCCAGGTACGCCGCCACCTACCCGCCCATCCATTGAACTTGGCCATCGGTGGATGATGACGAAGGTGTTCCGTTCGATCGATGCGATGCACTGCTCTTGAAGAACAGCCGGATGGTAGGGAGCCATAAGGACGCGTAACGTGGAGACACGTTCAAGAGTTGGTCCGTTGCGAAGTGGCCACCCCACACTCCCCCATCTCACTGGTGCGTAACGGCGAATGGCACTGCTTCTACAACTTCCGGTAACGGTCGGTTTTCTCACCGCCAGGCCACCAGGATGCTGAGCTATTTTCAGTGAAAAGCTGTATTAAATCATTATTACAACGGCGCGACCCTTGCACGGAGCACGGGGCGGAAGTTTGACCGGAACGGACCGCTTAACGGACCGGAAGAAGTTTTCCGCTATTTGCGGAAAAAGTTTTCAGCGACCGGCCGGTTGTTGGTTCATTGCATAAGTTGGTGGGTAACGTGGGTAACTTGGGCGCACTTCGGGCGCCTCGTTTTGTTCTTGAACGCGTGGCTCTAACTGCCCCGTCCCGAACCCGGTTGCGTTGCCCTTAGTTAAGTAATGCATAATTTATCATTGTTTGCGGTGGCACATTTATCACAAAGAGTTATAAAATTATGCCAACAGTGTGACCGAATAGGACGGCATGACGGGTTTTTTCTTAGGGAACTTTCAACAAACGGCTAAACTCCGGCAACATTAAGAAAAGAAAGTGGCCCAGAAGGAGAACAACAATGTTTTAAAACATTAGAAAAACTCATTAGCCAGCCACCGTTGGAAGTACAAGCAAACATTCGTGAGAATCAACAAGTTTAGTGACCATCGGATAAATGAACACACATCGTCCTTCGTTCGACGACGAAAAGGGTCAATTTTTCATGTTCGTGAGAATCGCGATGCATTCGCATTCTTTAGCGATGTAGTAGTGACAATTTCGTTTTTCAATCGTTTTTCAGCTAAATTAAACCTAATGTAAATACAACAAATGACGCTTTAATGCGCAATGTTTTGAGTATTTCACTTGTAAAATACGTTTATCAATAATATTGATTATTTTATTTAAATATTCGATGTACACCAAACACCCAATTTTACGGCTCTTTCGGTCGGCACCAACGGTGACGTAAATACTACAGCGATACTGACCAACGCCAATGTTTACAAGCCCCGAGTCGAGGTCAAAGTCATGGACTGGCTTCACTTACCGGTCGGTGAGAGGCGGTGAACCCTTCCGTTGCTGTAAGTCGCTCACCGGAAGTACCGTTCCGGGTTCCGGGGTGCCCCGTTTTGCCACCGGATTGGTTTACTTCTATTTTAATGACGTGGTACGCTGGTACTGGCGGTGGTCCGGCAAAACATGATGACCTCACCATTCGCAGGTGCAGCGCAGATTTATAAATATCCTTACCAAGCGAGCCTCCCTCGGGGGCCGCGTTCCCCGGGGGGCCAGAATACTAATGGTCTACGGTCACACGTGTAACGTTGCAAGCATTCCCTTTTCTGGGATTCCGTTTCGATTCCCTTTTTATTTTCGTACAACTGTAGGCAACGGGAACAACTGTAAAAACACCTTCCGGAAGTTCCGCCCAGTGTACCGGGAATGTTTACGCTATTTCGGAACATACTGCCCCCCCAAAACAGTCGTCATAAAAAGCTGATCCCAGGAATAGCAAAAGCGGTCGCGTGGGGAACGGGACGGTACATTAGGAGCACCAACTGGCAAGCGCTTTGCATCACAACTCACGCCAGAACCGCAAATAGAATCCAGCCGGAGCCGGAGTCGAAATAGAACTTCCTGCAACATTCTGCACCGTATGGGGACCGTATTCCGCCGTCGCCGTCATCACATAAACACTCATGCTTCGAAAGGTCTTTAGATCAGTTTCAGTGGTTGGGGCCAAATATTGGGCGGCAAATGTTACGCTCAAGACTTCGATCGAATGCTGGATATGTAAATCACTGAGTGTCAGAAATAACACAAACCCACTTTGGGGTTGGCCCCCGAGATTGTACCTCCGTAACTTCTGATGTTACACTTCGCACCGGACCGGATTGGCAGGAAGCCACACGATGGGGAAAAACTTGATCAAAACGTTTTCCATTCTTCGCACACTCGCTTTCCCGTATTATCCCGTGTATTATGTGAACAGGCATTACGGTAATATTGCTTAACCGTTCCCGGGTGCGACCATTATGCCATAAACGTGAACATCCCGGCGGACGCGTGCACGGCGCTAATTTTAGGAGTTTGGCCAACTTTCATTCACACCAATCACGCCGTAACCATAATTATGCACCACGCCCCGGGTCGCGAATCACTAGGAATGTCCTATTCTGCGCGAAGAATGGGTCGGCATCTCTCGTGTCGGCAGTCCCACAACTCCTCTTGCGACGCAGCGTGCTGTAAGAGTAAAGTTTATTTTTCCCTTCAAACGCGATGTTCGAGCGTCATGTGACATAAGGCTTAGGGTGGAGCTGGTCGTGTGACACGGGTGACAAAAGTGGCCCTCTCGGTTCCTTCAGAAATAGCACTTAATAGCACGAGAAATAGCACGGCAACCAGTCATCGCGTTCTCGAGTCATGTAATAAACCGTCCCCGGAATATCTTGTACGTCGGCCTACACACGCATCCAACAAGGCAGACCCTAAAGGCAGGCGCCAAAAGCAAAAAATAATTCGTAAAACCCCTATTTTGGGCCCCAATTGAGGCGTATTGTGTGTGATGCCCAGCTTGATCCATCGAAGCGACTTCCGGCTCGGCACGGGAATCGATTACCGCGAAATCCTTAAGGTTCCCGACTCACGCCACAAGACGTACACGCGTCTACAGCGCATCGCCGGAATGGCGGAAATGGAATGCATGTCGAC
>NW_026455923.1:0-3338 GCF_943734635.1 Anopheles cruzii | reverse complement strand
AGGGCTTCCCGGTGATGTATCCGATTGGCTTTCCTTCCCGCTTCCCGGTGGATACATGGCAAAACTCGCACCAGCCAAATTTGACTCAAATTGTTTGAACACTTTTCGAGTTTTGATTAAAATTTACCAAAATTTTGTATGGGAGCCACCCTTTGTAAAGTGGCGAGAGGTTTTAAACATTCACCAGAACATTTCCCCTTCCCAAAAACTCCCACCTGGTTCGATTCTCGATTTCTTCGATCGGATTTTTCGATTTTCGATTTTTCTTCGGTTCGATTTCTACCTGGAATTTGGTTCGATTTGTTCGAAATCAACCCGAATTATGCTGAATCTTATGTTATGTTTGTTTGCGAGCCTCCTCTCCCGGGAAGTGTGAAATGTACTTTTTTTATTATATGATCCTAATTGAAATCTAGAGAGCTGAAGCAGTCCGTCGCTCTTTCTCTCTCTCTCCCCCTCTCTCTCTTTCTTTCGCTCTTTCCTTTCTCTCCCGCCCTCTCTCCCCCTTTCTCTTCCCCTCTCTTTCCCTCTCTATCACTCTCTTCCTCTCTTTCGCACCTTCTTCAAAAATAAACGCAAACTATGCAGTTCCCCCCAACATCACAATACTTCAAGATGGATGGAATGAGGGATGGTGATAGGTGGAAGAAGGAAGGAAAAGGCTTTTAAGTGAAACCAATCGATTGCCCTAGGACGTATTTTAAGGATTGGGGTTGTATGGGGACACCTCCTTCCCATCGTCCTGCAAAGACCAAATTTTGTCACATGGTTTCTCAGATGACCAGCAACCATTGTGCAAGTTTTGATGAAATTTGATTCATAACTTGTGGAGTAATTGATGTTTCAAACAGTTAGTTGTATGGGAGGGCAAAGAAAGAGGGGGGTGCGGGGTTTCTAACCATGACTATTGCACTCCCAGGCCCTTAAAACCCCTGTGTACCAAATTTCGAGTCAATTGGTCCAGTAGTTTCGGAGTCTATAAGGAACATACAGACAGAACTTAATCTTCTATATACTAGGGGTGTGCATTGAGAATCGGAATGCCGGAATCACACAAAAATGTTTATAAAATTTGAATGCGATTTTCTACATTGTTCAAAGTATGTGCCATTGCTAGCTATACATTTCTCCTATCTCTCTGCTAAATCATGGATTCCCAGAGGAAATAATTCTTCGGTTTTTTAAGTAAACTAATTAGTCTTCCCATTTCGACTTCCTCGTAGAAAACGAAGAGCTGCTCAGCCAATACGTGTCCCATCGATGAAAATGAATGATATTCGGAAAGAACCAAGTCTGGTGAATAACGCGGGGAGGGATAGCAGCTCCCATCCAAGTGATTTGATAGTATCCTGAAACAGTTTTGTTTTTTGGGGCGCATGGTGCTTGATTCCACGGGCCACCAGGCGCCCCCATTGCAACCCACTAGAATTGCATTTTGGTCGTTTTTCGATCAATGCATGGTTCAAATTGATCATTTGTTGTCAGTAGCGATCGGAATTAACGTTTCCATCTGGTTTTAGGAGCTTGTGAAACACCACACCTTTCTGTCCCATCAGAAAGTCCGTTTTTTTGGAGTCCTTCGACGCTTTTTTTTGTAAAGTCAAAATCGCCATTTTGAAATTTTTTAAACCACTTAAAGCACTGCGATCTTCCAAACACAAGTCCCGACAAGCATTTGGTGCGATTCCGAAGCAGCTTTCTTCAACAGGAGCAGAAAAATAATAATCCCCGCAACACGTCATTTTCAGGCACAAAAGTTGACATAGTTTAACCCTTTAAATGATGGGTTGCACACCGAAATAATTTATTTTTCGACCTGAAATCATTTACCTAATGTCAAAACAAGGTAATGATGCATGAACAGCAAAATTGGGAAGTCCCAATCGCCAGGTACAGCCATCTTTTTAACATTCCGATTCTCAATGCACACCCCTAGTATATAAAAGAGTACCGCGTTATTGGCTGTTTACTTATAACTCAAGAACGGCTGAACCGATTTGGCTGAAAATTGGTGTGGAGGTAGCTTAGATCCAAGGGCCCCAGATAGGATACTTTTTATAATCCGATCGCGTCACAATGAAGCCACAATACGCACAATGTGTTTTTTTTTCATATACTGCAACGGGACAGACAGAGCGAGCAACAGAAAACAATTGTTGGCTTCTCTTTCTCACTAATGCAGCGTTCCCCCACCCCCTTCCAACAAAAAAGGTCGTCGCGATCTCTCCCACTGAGGCGACATCGACAAACGATAGACAGAGAGCGAAACAGCAAGCAATTGTCTCTCTCTTGCGTATGTTTACACTGTCTCTCGCAAACGCCGAATAGTTTGGCAAATTGTCAGCGAGTAAGAGAGCCTCCAGTTATTATCGCGAACCACTGCGAGAAATTGTTTAGCGGCAAAGGCAAACAATTGGTTACTTCTCTTTCAAGCTTCCGCCCCGCTCTCGCGAGCAGTTCGACTATTCACATCTCATTTCATCATTCGCGTCGTAAAAAAAATTATCGTGCGTGGGAATAATATTGAATACTTCATTTTAAACACTTGCTTTTTCGGGAAATAATTTTAATCGTAGGGAAGCATTCCCCAGTAAGTATTTACTTAAAAATAGTGAAATTGTACCGTACCGTGTTTTGTTTGGGAAAAAATGTGAAGATTCGTGTCAATTCCAGCAATCCTGATCTTCAGGTGAATAAGGAGATACCAGCTAACAATTAGGAATGCCAGCGCCAAATCGTGAACTGAATGACTTATATAATCGAGATGTTTGGCGCATGTTGCGAGATGTTTTGGAGGGGCAATGATTTTACTGTCCTGAAATTTCCGCCAAACACTGCCAGTAATTCCAAGATCAGCTGACGAAATGAAGTGCTTCTCTTCTTATTGGACAACGACCGCTGAACGGTTTTAGCCTGCACCAACCAGCGACAATGTTAATCTCTGATACTCTTTCTAAACGTTCGTTTTTACGGGCCGGGTTGTTAGTCCCGCGCCAACCCCCCTGGAACGCCGGAATCGGGAATCGAACCCATGGCCAGCTGCGATACAGGGACGAGCGTTACCGACTGCTCCTATCACCGGGGGCCCATTGCCTCTGGGGCGAAACAGAGTTCGCCGGGCCTGCTAGTTTTTATATATATACAGGGTGTCCAAGCAGGAGCTCCTTTTTCATTTTGTTATAAAACAAAAACGGCTGAATATTTTTCGATGATTAAACATTTATTTGAAAGGTTGATTCTTAATTTTTTTTTTACGAAAAACAATTTTGGTCAAATGTCTACCACAATTGATTTGGCAGTAGCCCATTCGGTCGACCTATTTTTGAGTACATTTTCGA
>NW_026455922.1:0-3338 GCF_943734635.1 Anopheles cruzii | reverse complement strand
AACCAATTTATACTCCGCTCGAATTGGCTGATGTAATAAAAGGTCGGGTCTGGTGACGGTGGAAGTCGCCGGTCACCGGTTTTGGGCTGGCCGCCGCCGGCGCACATGTGCTTCACGTGTTTGAACTTGAGTTCATTGCCTTCACTTTTGCACGGCCAGTGAGTGTTGCCGGCGTGGCACGCACGCACTTTTCGCACGCGATCGAGGCCAACGTGATGCTGTCAGGTCGGTCTCTGCAGCACGAACCGCCCCCCTTAGGTGGTCGGGTTGGTTTCGGTTTCACTCGACTGCAATTGGACCACTTCCGAGTTTTACTTCGTTTGACATTTAGTTTGACAATTTGACAGTTTTTCACATAATGCGATCGACTCCGGTTGAAAAGTGTGCACTCGTTTTTGGATTACACGGCAACCGATCAGATATCGTCAAGTTTCGGATCCTGCCGCCACTTCCGAAATGAATAAGTGAATTGAACAGGACATAACAATCATTTGAACAAAGCCAGTAGAACGTTGTAATGCTGTCCATTGATTATTCTAGCAAGAAGCTGTTTCGCTGCTGCACTATCTCAGGTTTGTCTATTCTACTTGAGAAAAGCTCTTAAACCTCATGCAAATTTGAAAAGTTCCAATCAAATTGATAGCTATCGACAAGAGCCGGGGCTCAACTTGCAGGGTTTTGCTTGAAAACTGCTTCAACAGTAATTGAATTGGCTGCCCTAAACAACTGCGTATCGCATTTTGCCAACTTTTCCTGTGGATTTCGCATCAGGCCACTCTTTCCGAGAAACCTAGACGTCCGCTTCCCAGCGGGATGATAGTTGACACGGTGTAGGAGGTTAAATTGAGTTTATTAAACCATCTTCTTGATCTGCAATTGATGCGAGAAATTTACGGTTTCCTCGAACCATCTTCCCAAGCCATCCGCCGCAAATAAGTGATGCTTAAGTTACTAATTTGAAGTAAGAGGCATTCATTATACAAAATTAAAATTTATTTACCCACCGATCGTATGCGAGGACTTATCTTTTCAATCAGTTTTTCGTGCTGTAAATGCCGAAACGAGAAACGATCATTTATGATGCACTCTCGTTAAGGTTTATTGTTATCCTTGGTTATGGTGCAGTTTTATTGCACCTGTTTTTGCGGACACTCGGTAGTTGGATATGTTCAAATTATCTTCAAAAGCTGGAATTCGTAAACATGTAGTGAGAGTGAGAATCGTACGTGCTCGTGAGTCAATTTAAATAAAATTGTAAAATACGGATGCCCATTCACAACACGCCAGGAGTTCATTTGTAGGACAGAAAATAAAACAAGAGTTGCAAAAGAAATAAAAAATGCAATGCAAAATGTGATGCAATACAGAAGTTAGAGTCGTTGAACAATTCTCAGTTGGTTTTATTTTATTTTGCTTAAAGTTTCATTTAAATTTATTTAATTTTAAATCATTTCGGGTAGCATAATGAAGGCTTTGTCAACGTTTATTTTGCTCTGCATTATGTTCAACTGATTAAAGTTGTCAGCGGTAGAAAGAAGCATCTGTCGTCTGTTCGGATAAAATGAACACAAAGTTCAAGTACCTTTTCCTAGAGGTTAATACTTCGCTGGCTTTAAAGAGATTAAAGCAGACATTACCCACCGTCTCCTACAGCTGGCAACTCAATCTGCATCCGGGCAGCGAGAACGGCGTTTGAAAATAAATGAACTAAGCTAGCCGAGATTTGAATTCCCTTGACCGTGTACCAACCATTGTCGAAGCATCCGAGCATATGTTGCTAACTTGCCCGGGGGAAGGTTGTGACGGCGGCTTGGAACCGGTTTCGAGGTAGTGGTGCGTGCGTGCATGTACCGGGCGTCTGCAAATTCGCCGAATTTCGTCCAGCCGCTCCTGGTGTCCACCTGGCTGGGCACCGTTTAATCAGCTCGAATGCCTTCAAACTAGCCTACCCTGTGCGAAGGTGCGTCCCTAAGCGGTGTCACTCCTGGTGTCGGAACGGCTGCAAAGGAAGTTACTTTATTTTAAACCATCAACTTCACCCCATCCATCAGCGTGATTTGGAAGTGTTTCATGGCCTCGGTCAAGGTGTTGCGAGACATGTTGAACGCGTTTCGATCTACAACTTGGGAGTTGATGGCTGTCGGAGGCCATTGAAACGTACTTTAACGATCTGGCTAGAGATCTAAATATTGGCTTAATTTTGAGTGTTTTTCTGACTGTAGAAGAATATGGTTTGATGTTACAACTCTGTTTTACATAGAAAAATTGAACATAAATATGCCACAAATAAGAAAACTATTCTGATCCTAATTTTTGGTTGCATAAAATACGAAACAGGAAACAAACTAAACGTTGAAGTACTTCATGTTTGATTCTCTTTTATTTATTTCAATGGATTTGAAATAAAGCGCATGTACTCTTCGTGTTTATCGTATGGCCCTGTTTTAGTTGTTTTCTCCGTCAGACTTGTCTGGAATCGTCGGTAAAAATCAAGGACAGGATAAACCAAGAACCACAAGTGAAGGTTCGTTACAGAACGGTTCTGGACCAACCCTTGCTCACGACGAGCACACATAATATGGAAGAAGAGGTGAATGAAAAAGAGAAAGGAGTTAAGCATAAGAGCAAGAATGGCATGGGAAGATTAAACAAGAAAAGTTTGCTTACTGTGAGCTACACAAATTACGGTGTTGTAGAAAACGAAGCTAAACGTGGAGTAGAAAGTAATTTGACTTTCGATTTCATTGACTTAAGTTTGGACCATTTTGATTAAATTGGTTGAATTATTAATCTTACTTCATTTAAAATACAGCAAGTACTGTTGAATGCCACAGGATATCGTAACTCCTTTCGTTCCGGCAGAGCCTGTTGGGAGGTACTCGAGAACGCACGAATGTGACCTTTTTGTAACGCCTTTTTCAAAAGTGAAGGCAACGGATTCAAGTTCAAGCACGGCATGTATTGAAAACGAAATTTGCCGGTAGGCAAGAGACTGTGGCAAGGAAACCGGAAAGCTTGTTTCTGGAGCATTGCATCAGACGACTCTTGGTATAAATTGGTTCAGTGTGTTCGATCACGGCACAGTTCGTTTGAATCCTCTGTACTGTGAACAACATCCACCGACTCCAAAATGGCCTTCAAGGTGAGCGTTTCCACAGGAGCCTGGACCAGATTCCAGATTATATCGACCATTTCATTTTATCCTGGTAGTTCCTGACTTTCGCCGCTCTGGTCGCCGTTGCACGCGCCGGACTCATTGCCTCGCCGGCCGTCAGCTACCATGCTGCCCCGGCTCTGGCCCCGGTGGCCTATGCCGCGGCCCCGATTGCCAAGGTTGC
>NW_026455921.1:0-3338 GCF_943734635.1 Anopheles cruzii | reverse complement strand
AACCAATTTATACTCCGCTCGAATTGGCTGATGTAATAAAAGGTCGGGTCTGGTGACGGTGGAAGTCGCCGGTCACCGGTTTTGGGCTGGCCGCCGCCGGCGCACATGTGCTTCACGTGTTTGAACTTGAGTTCATTGCCTTCACTTTTGCACGGCCAGTGAGTGTTGCCGGCGTGGCACGCACGCACTTTTCGCACGCGATCGAGGCCAACGTGATGCTGTCAGGTCGGTCTCTGCAGCACGAACCGCCCCCCTTAGGTGGTCGGGTTGGTTTCGGTTTCACTCGACTGCAATTGGACCACTTCCGAGTTTTACTTCGTTTGACATTTAGTTTGACAATTTGACAGTTTTTCACATAATGCGATCGACTCCGGTTGAAAAGTGTGCACTCGTTTTTGGATTACACGGCAACCGATCAGATATCGTCAAGTTTCGGATCCTGCCGCCACTTCCGAAATGAATAAGTGAATTGAACAGGACATAACAATCATTTGAACAAAGCCAGTAGAACGTTGTAATGCTGTCCATTGATTATTCTAGCAAGAAGCTGTTTCGCTGCTGCACTATCTCAGGTTTGTCTATTCTACTTGAGAAAAGCTCTTAAACCTCATGCAAATTTGAAAAGTTCCAATCAAATTGATAGCTATCGACAAGAGCCGGGGCTCAACTTGCAGGGTTTTGCTTGAAAACTGCTTCAACAGTAATTGAATTGGCTGCCCTAAACAACTGCGTATCGCATTTTGCCAACTTTTCCTGTGGATTTCGCATCAGGCCACTCTTTCCGAGAAACCTAGACGTCCGCTTCCCAGCGGGATGATAGTTGACACGGTGTAGGAGGTTAAATTGAGTTTATTAAACCATCTTCTTGATCTGCAATTGATGCGAGAAATTTACGGTTTCCTCGAACCATCTTCCCAAGCCATCCGCCGCAAATAAGTGATGCTTAAGTTACTAATTTGAAGTAAGAGGCATTCATTATACAAAATTAAAATTTATTTACCCACCGATCGTATGCGAGGACTTATCTTTTCAATCAGTTTTTCGTGCTGTAAATGCCGAAACGAGAAACGATCATTTATGATGCACTCTCGTTAAGGTTTATTGTTATCCTTGGTTATGGTGCAGTTTTATTGCACCTGTTTTTGCGGACACTCGGTAGTTGGATATGTTCAAATTATCTTCAAAAGCTGGAATTCGTAAACATGTAGTGAGAGTGAGAATCGTACGTGCTCGTGAGTCAATTTAAATAAAATTGTAAAATACGGATGCCCATTCACAACACGCCAGGAGTTCATTTGTAGGACAGAAAATAAAACAAGAGTTGCAAAAGAAATAAAAAATGCAATGCAAAATGTGATGCAATACAGAAGTTAGAGTCGTTGAACAATTCTCAGTTGGTTTTATTTTATTTTGCTTAAAGTTTCATTTAAATTTATTTAATTTTAAATCATTTCGGGTAGCATAATGAAGGCTTTGTCAACGTTTATTTTGCTCTGCATTATGTTCAACTGATTAAAGTTGTCAGCG
This sequence comes from Anopheles cruzii, assembly GCF_943734635.1. Lineage (NCBI taxonomy): Eukaryota > Metazoa > Arthropoda > Insecta > Diptera > Culicidae > Anopheles > Anopheles cruzii. The sequence goes on along the minus strand of NW_026455921.1, from coordinate 1,811 downwards.
GTAGAAAGAAGCATCTGTCGTCTGTTCGGATAAAATGAACACAAAGTTCAAGTACCTTTTCCTAGAGGTTAATACTTCGCTGGCTTTAAAGAGATTAAAGCAGACATTACCCACCGTCTCCTACAGCTGGCAACTCAATCTGCATCCGGGCAGCGAGAACGGCGTTTGAAAATAAATGAACTAAGCTAGCCGAGATTTGAATTCCCTTGACCGTGTACCAACCATTGTCGAAGCATCCGAGCATATGTTGCTAACTTGCCCGGGGGAAGGTTGTGACGGCGGCTTGGAACCGGTTTCGAGGTAGTGGTGCGTGCGTGCATGTACCGGGCGTCTGCAAATTCGCCGAATTTCGTCCAGCCGCTCCTGGTGTCCACCTGGCTGGGCACCGTTTAATCAGCTCGAATGCCTTCAAACTAGCCTACCCTGTGCGAAGGTGCGTCCCTAAGCGGTGTCACTCCTGGTGTCGGAACGGCTGCAAAGGAAGTTACTTTATTTTAAACCATCAACTTCACCCCATCCATCAGCGTGATTTGGAAGTGTTTCATGGCCTCGGTCAAGGTGTTGCGAGACATGTTGAACGCGTTTCGATCTACAACTTGGGAGTTGATGGCTGTCGGAGGCCATTGAAACGTACTTTAACGATCTGGCTAGAGATCTAAATATTGGCTTAATTTTGAGTGTTTTTCTGACTGTAGAAGAATATGGTTTGATGTTACAACTCTGTTTTACATAGAAAAATTGAACATAAATATGCCACAAATAAGAAAACTATTCTGATCCTAATTTTTGGTTGCATAAAATACGAAACAGGAAACAAACTAAACGTTGAAGTACTTCATGTTTGATTCTCTTTTATTTATTTCAATGGATTTGAAATAAAGCGCATGTACTCTTCGTGTTTATCGTATGGCCCTGTTTTAGTTGTTTTCTCCGTCAGACTTGTCTGGAATCGTCGGTAAAAATCAAGGACAGGATAAACCAAGAACCACAAGTGAAGGTTCGTTACAGAACGGTTCTGGACCAACCCTTGCTCACGACGAGCACACATAATATGGAAGAAGAGGTGAATGAAAAAGAGAAAGGAGTTAAGCATAAGAGCAAGAATGGCATGGGAAGATTAAACAAGAAAAGTTTGCTTACTGTGAGCTACACAAATTACGGTGTTGTAGAAAACGAAGCTAAACGTGGAGTAGAAAGTAATTTGACTTTCGATTTCATTGACTTAAGTTTGGACCATTTTGATTAAATTGGTTGAATTATTAATCTTACTTCATTTAAAATACAGCAAGTACTGTTGAATGCCACAGGATATCGTAACTCCTTTCGTTCCGGCAGAGCCTGTTGGGAGGTACTCGAGAACGCACGAATGTGACCTTTTTGTAACGCCTTTTTCAAAAGTGAAGGCAACGGATTCAAGTTCAAGCACGGCATGTATTGAAAACGAAATTTGCCGGTAGGCAAGAGACTGTGGCAAGGAAACCGGAAAGCTTGTTTCTGGAGCATTGCATCAGACGACTCTTGGTATAAATTGGTTCAGTGTGTTCGATCACGGCACAGTTCGTTTGAATCCTCTGTACTGTGAACAACATCCACCGACTCCAAAATGGCCTTCAAGGTGAGCGTTTCCACAGGAGCCTGGACCAGATTCCAGATTATATCGACCATTTCATTTTATCCTGGTAGTTCCTGACTTTCGCCGCTCTGGTCGCCGTTGCACGCGCCGGACTCATTGCCTCGCCGGCCGTCAGCTACCATGCTGCCCCGGCTCTGGCCCCGGTGGCCTATGCCGCGGCCCCGATTGCCAAGGTTGC
>NW_026455920.1:0-3339 GCF_943734635.1 Anopheles cruzii | reverse complement strand
AGGGCTTCCCGGTGATGTATCCGATTGGCTTTCCTTCCCGCTTCCCGGTGGATACATGGCAAAACTCGCACCAGCCAAATTTGACTCAAATTGTTTGAACACTTTTCGAGTTTTGATTAAAATTTACCAAAATTTTGTATGGGAGCCACCCTTTGTAAAGTGGCGAGAGGTTTTAAACATTCACCAGAACATTTCCCCTTCCCAAAAACTCCCACCTGGTTCGATTCTCGATTTCTTCGATCGGATTTTTCGATTTTCGATTTTTCTTCGGTTCGATTTCTACCTGGAATTTGGTTCGATTTGTTCGAAATCAACCCGAATTATGCTGAATCTTATGTTATGTTTGTTTGCGAGCCTCCTCTCCCGGGAAGTGTGAAATGTACTTTTTTTATTATATGATCCTAATTGAAATCTAGAGAGCTGAAGCAGTCCGTCGCTCTTTCTCTCTCTCTCCCCCTCTCTCTCTTTCTTTCGCTCTTTCCTTTCTCTCCCGCCCTCTCTCCCCCTTTCTCTTCCCCTCTCTTTCCCTCTCTATCACTCTCTTCCTCTCTTTCGCACCTTCTTCAAAAATAAACGCAAACTATGCAGTTCCCCCCCAACATCACAATACTTCAAGATGGATGGAATGAGGGATGGTGATAGGTGGAAGAAGGAAGGAAAAGGCTTTTAAGTGAAACCAATCGATTGCCCTAGGACGTATTTTAAGGATTGGGGTTGTATGGGGACACCTCCTTCCCATCGTCCTGCAAAGACCAAATTTTGTCACATGGTTTCTCAGATGACCAGCAACCATTGTGCAAGTTTTGATGAAATTTGATTCATAACTTGTGGAGTAATTGATGTTTCAAACAGTTAGTTGTATGGGAGGGCAAAGAAAGAGGGGGGTGCGGGGTTTCTAACCATGACTATTGCACTCCCAGGCCCTTAAAACCCCTGTGTACCAAATTTCGAGTCAATTGGTCCAGTAGTTTCGGAGTCTATAAGGAACATACAGACAGAACTTAATCTTCTATATACTAGGGGTGTGCATTGAGAATCGGAATGCCGGAATCACACAAAAATGTTTATAAAATTTGAATGCGATTTTCTACATTGTTCAAAGTATGTGCCATTGCTAGCTATACATTTCTCCTATCTCTCTGCTAAATCATGGATTCCCAGAGGAAATAATTCTTCGGTTTTTTAAGTAAACTAATTAGTCTTCCCATTTCGACTTCCTCGTAGAAAACGAAGAGCTGCTCAGCCAATACGTGTCCCATCGATGAAAATGAATGATATTCGGAAAGAACCAAGTCTGGTGAATAACGCGGGGAGGGATAGCAGCTCCCATCCAAGTGATTTGATAGTATCCTGAAACAGTTTTGTTTTTTGGGGCGCATGGTGCTTGATTCCACGGGCCACCAGGCGCCCCCATTGCAACCCACTAGAATTGCATTTTGGTCGTTTTTCGATCAATGCATGGTTCAAATTGATCATTTGTTGTCAGTAGCGATCGGAATTAACGTTTCCATCTGGTTTTAGGAGCTTGTGAAACACCACACCTTTCTGTCCCATCAGAAAGTCCGTTTTTTTGGAGTCCTTCGACGCTTTTTTTTGTAAAGTCAAAATCGCCATTTTGAAATTTTTTAAACCACTTAAAGCACTGCGATCTTCCAAACACAAGTCCCGACAAGCATTTGGTGCGATTCCGAAGCAGCTTTCTTCAACAGGAGCAGAAAAATAATAATCCCCGCAACACGTCATTTTCAGGCACAAAAGTTGACATAGTTTAACCCTTTAAATGATGGGTTGCACACCGAAATAATTTATTTTTCGACCTGAAATCATTTACCTAATGTCAAAACAAGGTAATGATGCATGAACAGCAAAATTGGGAAGTCCCAATCGCCAGGTACAGCCATCTTTTTAACATTCCGATTCTCAATGCACACCCCTAGTATATAAAAGAGTACCGCGTTATTGGCTGTTTACTTATAACTCAAGAACGGCTGAACCGATTTGGCTGAAAATTGGTGTGGAGGTAGCTTAGATCCAAGGGCCCCAGATAGGATACTTTTTATAATCCGATCGCGTCACAATGAAGCCACAATACGCACAATGTGTTTTTTTTTCATATACTGCAACGGGACAGACAGAGCGAGCAACAGAAAACAATTGTTGGCTTCTCTTTCTCACTAATGCAGCGTTCCCCCACCCCCTTCCAACAAAAAAGGTCGTCGCGATCTCTCCCACTGAGGCGACATCGACAAACGATAGACAGAGAGCGAAACAGCAAGCAATTGTCTCTCTCTTGCGTATGTTTACACTGTCTCTCGCAAACGCCGAATAGTTTGGCAAATTGTCAGCGAGTAAGAGAGCCTCCAGTTATTATCGCGAACCACTGCGAGAAATTGTTTAGCGGCAAAGGCAAACAATTGGTTACTTCTCTTTCAAGCTTCCGCCCCGCTCTCGCGAGCAGTTCGACTATTCACATCTCATTTCATCATTCGCGTCGTAAAAAAAATTATCGTGCGTGGGAATAATATTGAATACTTCATTTTAAACACTTGCTTTTTCGGGAAATAATTTTAATCGTAGGGAAGCATTCCCCAGTAAGTATTTACTTAAAAATAGTGAAATTGTACCGTACCGTGTTTTGTTTGGGAAAAAATGTGAAGATTCGTGTCAATTCCAGCAATCCTGATCTTCAGGTGAATAAGGAGATACCAGCTAACAATTAGGAATGCCAGCGCCAAATCGTGAACTGAATGACTTATATAATCGAGATGTTTGGCGCATGTTGCGAGATGTTTTGGAGGGGCAATGATTTTACTGTCCTGAAATTTCCGCCAAACACTGCCAGTAATTCCAAGATCAGCTGACGAAATGAAGTGCTTCTCTTCTTATTGGACAACGACCGCTGAACGGTTTTAGCCTGCACCAACCAGCGACAATGTTAATCTCTGATACTCTTTCTAAACGTTCGTTTTTACGGGCCGGGTTGTTAGTCCCGCGCCAACCCCCCTGGAACGCCGGAATCGGGAATCGAACCCATGGCCAGCTGCGATACAGGGACGAGCGTTACCGACTGCTCCTATCACCGGGGGCCCATTGCCTCTGGGGCGAAACAGAGTTCGCCGGGCCTGCTAGTTTTTATATATATACAGGGTGTCCAAGCAGGAGCTCCTTTTTCATTTTGTTATAAAACAAAAACGGCTGAATATTTTTCGATGATTAAACATTTATTTGAAAGGTTGATTCTTAATTTTTTTTTTACGAAAAACAATTTTGGTCAAATGTCTACCACAATTGATTTGGCAGTAGCCCATTCGGTCGACCTATTTTTGAGTACATTTTCGA
>NW_026455919.1:0-3339 GCF_943734635.1 Anopheles cruzii | reverse complement strand
ATTCCCGGCGACTTCATCAATTTGCTGCTGCAGTTCCCGGGTTTCGCCGCCTCCGACGAGCAGCTAACCTTGACGGCCGGGATTCCGCTGCATTTGGCTTACTGCACAATGGTGGTGTTCGAATCGAGCGATCTTGAGTCGGCCAGCGATCGATTGGCTCTCGCGTGGTCCACCAACTGTGCACCCTGGGCTATCCGCAACGTCCTGATCCAGGAATCGATTAAGGATGAATTTGTTGAGCTGGTCCGGTCGAAGTTGAAACCGTTCACGGACAGCCAAAAACGTTTTCTGGAGGATCCGCTTAAGCGAGCAATCGATGCAGCGAACCAACTGGGTGCCCAGCTGGTGCAGAGCGCGTCCGATGAGAGTCCTACCAAACCAACGCTTGCCTTCTTGCCGGGAGTTCAGTATTTGCTGTCGGCGGGCACCTCGTTGAAGGCATCCATGTCTGCTCCGATTGTGATGCTGAACGTTTTTCGCACTGCCAAGGAAGCAGTTACATTGGTCAACCGCAACCACGGTGGATCGGTGTCCCTCTGGACGGAGGACCTGTCGCTGACGTTCGAGGTTGCGTACGGATTGCGCTGTGGAACCGTCTGGGTGAACAGCTACGCCGAACTGAACCCCGAGTGTCCGTACACATTCCGGGCGCATGATTTCACGTACGGTTCGCCGTACGCCGTTTGCGAGAAGAAGGTAAAGACGGTGTTTGCACCAACGGCTAGCACACCAGTGAACGATGTCGAGAGGAACAAAAGAGCCATCCAAAGTCTCGGAACGTACGAGGCGGATACGCGTCTCTATCGCAGCCACACCGTTCTCGTGAAACAGGGTATCCACTATGAAATTACCAAAATGCGGACGGACTTGGAATCGTACGGTAACGGCTGTCGTTTGGCGATAGTAAATAACTTTTGGAATACGTACGTTCCGCTGGAAGGGAACGATAGGCTACAGGTGCTAGACACCGTGCACAACCAGCGCAAAGTGATCTGCATTCCGTTCGGAGTTACCTTCGCCAACTGAAACACCACATTATGCGGGGCATGTTTGGCTTTCTGCCAGGTGGCGAATGTGGCGTGAATCAATGTTTGCTGAATAAACGATACTATCCATATATATATCAGGGGCAATTGTTTTAAATATCCATGTTTTCTTTCAAATAAGTGAAAATGAGAGATTGAACTCCTTTTACTTTCGTAGCTACAATGGCTTTTGTTATGCGGCTATTTTCATATTTTACCACTATCGTTTCCTTTTATATGTATAGGAATTTAAATGGCAGTTCCGAAAACTATGCATTACGTACAAATCATAAACCAAAGTGGATTGTACAGATTTGATTACACGGTGAGCCTGTAGAAAAATTAGGCAGGAGATCGTTGTGAAAGTGGTTTTACTCGGTGCTAGATCGTCAAACCTATTGGTGGCTGGCATGCGCGTCCCACAAGCATAAACCTAATAGCAGCAAAAACAAAACCATTATGCCATCGGTCAGTTAATGGACCAGCGAGTCTCGTGAATCATTTACGTTTTTTGAGCTATTTTGTTTCTTGCGTCAATCAAGGTCAAGGTCTCAGCAATCAACTGCACGATACACTTTCCCTTTACCATTTCATGTTCAGTTTCTCCGATCCAAAGTATATATTCGTCCATCCATCATAGGCCATAATTCATCGGCAATACTTTTGGTTGATGCTGGTTGATGCTAACATGTTCATGTTAGACCTTAAAAACCCCTTCATAAGACCCACGACCGACAGTCGATCGCATATGCACTACTAAAAGCCTGTGAAACAATTAAGTTGTTCGTGCGTGTCAGAGGCATGAATTAATAATTTCACATTTGGTCAAAGTGTTCGAGGGGCGTGTTCGGCTGAGACACTTCAGTCACCCCCGGGTCATTCACACTTCCTTTTACCGTTTTTTCGTCTCCGATCTATCATAAACTTAATAGTGTGTCCAAAACTTTGTGGCCCACCCCGCCGGGTGTTCAGCTGGATGTCCTACTTTGCTGTGCCCGCGACCTGTGTTCTGCAACGGAATGCGTGCAGTTTAATAACGTCGCCATCTGATTGGCCCTTCCAGCAGCGTTGCGTTTTCCTAACGAATCGACGCCAAAGATTTAGCCCTTTAAGATTAAGTGATGAAAAGAAACGACAGACTTTAAAGATTAATGGCCACGAGGCGTGTGAAAAACGCGCGCCATTTATAAAAGGGTTGATTCGGGTGCCTTAAGTGTTTTCTGACGGACGACGGGTCCGAACTAGTATTCGATACAACCGATAAGCGACTGCTCCGTAGCTGGATTAGAATTTCATCACCCGCTCGGAATGATATGTTCGTTCTTTATTGTGTTTCCTTACGCAATCCTCGGCAGGGAGCTTTGACCCTAAACCTTCGAGCCTACAAAATGGAAATGATTTTGGGTCATCCATCTCCGGCCCGCTCACGGCCGTATGCAAGTCCGTGGGATCTCTGCTATGTTCGAAGGGCTGCGTAACATTGAAAATTAAAAATAAAACTTTAAACATGTTGTTTTGGTTGCGTAGGATTGCGTGGTGTCGCTTTCTACCACCAACTGGCCATCAGCGCTAACTCACGCTTTGCATCGAGACACGGCGGCTCACGGGGGTTGTGTTATAGCTAGAGGATCAATCGCGTTTAGGTTCGAGGGCATATTTGTGTATTGAATAATTTAAATAAAAAAACGTTTTATTCATCATTTGCATTTTATTCAAACGGATGGGATTCTAATTTTTGTTTCGTTTCAACATTCTTCAAATTTGTCTCTATACGTGATTGTTCGTTTTACGTCCTTGACAACTTATGCTCCATCGAATGTGGCCCCTAGAAAGATCACCTGCGATTGATTTGCTGGATTAGAAAGGCTCTTACGTTGCCGACCCAATTACGTAGATTCAAACAAAATTTTGACTGAGTAAGGTCATCTGTATGTCAACGAACGCAACAGTGCCTAGTTTGTTCGCCAAACCAGAGAAACCGGCACGGTAACGAAGCGTAACGGCGATAACGAATCACTTTTACCATAACAGTTGCAACTTGACTGGAGCAACGAAAACGGTTGGTATTTGAAAACCGACATTGGCAGCATTTGTGTTGGCAAGCTAGTTGGACTTATCCGGTATGCACTCGTGCGCTGACTTGAACCCAAACAGTCGCCGATGTCGTTTGAACTGTTTTTTCTTCAAAAACTCTTTCGCCGTACCGTGGACAAGGTCCCAGAGTCCCGAGTTCCCGAAACACTGGTTGAAGCTATTAGAAGAACGACAAAAAAAAACATCGTTGATCCAGAAATGTTAAGGATCCTACAAGAGG
>NW_026455918.1:0-3339 GCF_943734635.1 Anopheles cruzii | reverse complement strand
TGCTCCCGTGCCTGTGCGTGTGTGCGTCGGCGCCGGTGCAGCCGCACGTAATTCCTGCGCTGGGACGCTCTATTCCTGCGCTCGCACCGGTTCTGTGGTGCGATACGCTTTCTCTTGGCTCTCGCTCGCGCCTGTACTGTGCGTTCAGTACACCTGCACTGACTTATCCGCGTTCGCTCACGCCGGTACTGTTAGTGCGGTAATAGCGTGTGTGCGGGTGAGAATCCGCTACCGTGCGTCCTATCTCCCATGTGTACGTGTGCGTGTGCATGTGCAATGCCGGTCAGCAAGTCGCTGACAGTAAAATATTCGACGCGCGCTAACAGCGATGGCGGTCACCAGGCCACCGCGGAGCTTGGCCGGCCGTCCGCCGCCATCGAGGCGGCATGACAGTGACTCTCGAGTGAACGCTTCCGCGTTGAACGATTCTCGAGTGATCGATCCTAGTGCGTCTCGTCTTCGTGACTTCTCCCGTGTAACGACTCTCGTGTCACAACTCCCGTGTCCGCTATCGTGCGGCTCGCACTAGTGCGCCTCTTCTTCGTGAAGGCTCCCGTGAACACTCCCGTGTCCGCTATCGTGCGGCTCGCACTAGTGCGCTCCTTCTTCGTGAAGGCTCCCGTGAACACTCCCGTGAAAACTCCCGTGTCCGCTATCGTGCGGCTCGCACTAGTGCGCCTCTTCTTCGTGAAGGCTCCCGTGAACACTCCCGTGTCCGCTATCGTGCGGCTCGCACTAGTGCGCTCCTTCTTCGTGAAGGCTCCCGTCACAACTCCCGTGTAACGACTCTCGTGTCACAACTCCCGTGTAACGACTCTCGTGTCACAACTCCCGTGGAACGACTCTCGTGTCAGCACTCCCGTGTCACTTACGTGTGTCCGCTGCATCGCGCCCAGCGCTCGTGAACACTACAGCCAGCGTTCCCGTACGCCACAAGGCGTTGCTACGTTGTTAGCAACCGTAGTGGTTCAGGCGCAAGGCCCTGATGGAGGATGGCATCGACTACGATGTATACTGGACTCGGGCAGTTAAATTGATGCCATCACGACGCGGGCAGCATCACGGCTGCGAATGCAATTCAGCGTGTCTAAGCTGAGGCTAGACGGAGTGTCAGGGCCGCTTATGGTCACGCGGGAATACGTCACCACCATAAGAAGCCTCAGCGGAGGTCGCAGCTACCCGGTGAAGTTCTGCGTGATCCCGGATCTGCCCGACCTGCCCCACCAGACGATCGCTTTGAGCGATACTGACGTCCCGGCAGAGCTATCGTACGCTGACGATCGCTTTAACGTTGCCGGCCCAATTGACGCGATATTGGGTGCCGGGGTGTACTTTGCCGCGCTTACACCCGGCCTGAGACGAAATGAGCGAGGACTCACCATCCAGAACTCCGTGTTCGGGTGGCTCGTGGGTGGCTTACTCCAGGGCGATGTGGCCGATGGCGTGAGGTCGCATCAATGCAGAGTGGCCACAACGGAAGAAGACCTCAGACGGAGTATCGAGAGGTTCTGGCAGGTGGAGGACGCGTCCCTGCCTCAAGCCGCGATTTCGACGGAAATCTCCTCACCGGACCTCGAGTCCTTCTTCAAGGAGACGACGTCGTTGGCACCGGACGGCCGATACGTCGTCCGAATTCCCTTACGGGGGGAGCTAGGACAGCTGGGCGACTCCTACCAGCACGGAGTGAAGCGCTTACTAGCCCTCGAGCGCAAGCTAGAACGCCACTCCGAGACGTATGACGAGTACCGGGCGTTCATGTGTGAGTACGTGAACCTCGGACACATGACGCCGATCGCACCGTGATACCCCACTCGGGTAATCTACCCGGTACCTGGAAACCCGCAAGTCGCTGACGCAATCCAGCGAGGGTTCTACGTGGACAACCTGTCGCTGGGCGCCTCCACACCCGACGAGCTACGTGCCCTATGCTCGGGAGTGGAGCAGGCGCTACTTCGCCGCAGCATGCCGCTGCGGAAGCGGGCGTCCAACGAAGCAGAGGTACTGCGCCACGTAGCGCAGGAGCATCGGGAGGCTCCTGTTAAGATCAGCGATCGCGAGGCTGTGCGCATGCTCGGACTGTCGTGGTGCCCAACTGATGACACGTTTCAGTTGGTCATACATGAGGACGTACTTCAGTCCGCGGAGCAATTGACGAAGCGCAGCCTCATCGCCAAGATCTCTAAGCTGTACGATCCAGTCGGGATCCTGCAGCCGGTGATCATCACTGCGAAAGTGATGATGCAAGATCTCTGGCGAGAAGATCTTGGATGGGATGACTCCGTGTCACCCGCGACGATCCATCAGTGGAACGAGTTCACGTTGGAACTTCCACTCTTGAGGAAACTACACCTCTCACGAATGGCATCGCCCAGCGGACCGACGACGGCGGAAGGCGATGACGCTCCCACGAGTGGTGCTACGTGCCCACACAACTCAACCCGGCCGACATCGTGTCCCGAGGCATCTCGGCAAGAAAGTTGATCCGTCCAGACGTTATGACGTTCTGGCTGAATGGCGTTCAATCAGGATGTCATCGGATACCTGAGCCGACCCCATCAACAGATCTCGCCGCGTTGGAATCAGTGCCACCACAAGCTCCGTTGCTAGTGGCTACCAGTGGGCCTGATTGCGACGAGTTGATCGCGCAATACCGGCACAATTGCTCCTTGAGAAAGACGCGCCGTCACTTCGCCTTGCTTAGACGTGCGGTCAGCAATTTTAAGGCGAGATCGGCCTCACTTCGTGCAAAAATCCAGGCCTTTCCGCGACATACGGTCCCATGACGCTCGCCGCCCAAGAAGATGGGCTGCAACGTATCTTGCTACGGATGTAGACGACGGTCCATCCGAATGAAGTACGCGAGATGCAAATGACGGGCAACATCACGCCAACGAGTCGACTCCAGCACCTCAACCCGGTCTGTGTGAATGGGTTGATTCACGTGCAAGGGAGGCTGCAGAACGCCGAACTTGCTTAGGAGGCGCGACTACTTATCCTCGTCCCGAAGATGTCTACGTGTGCATCTTCGTGTGCTTCGCCACCAAGGCTGTACACCTTTAAGTGGTAGAGGATCAATCCACGCAGGCCTTTATCTCCGGCCCTATGCGCTTCGTGTCGCTGCGTGGAAGGCCCAACATCATCTATTGTGACAACGGTCGCAATTTCGTGGGTGCTGCCCGTGAACTGCAGCGTCTCCGTGACGTCTTCAACGACTGCCAGTTCCAGCACCATGTCATCGAGTTAGCCGCCGACGAGGAAATCAGTTTCTCCTTCATCCCTCCGCGCAGCCCGCATTTCGGTGGGTTGTGGGAGGCGAACATCCAGGTGGCTAAGCGGCTG
>NW_026455917.1:0-3342 GCF_943734635.1 Anopheles cruzii | reverse complement strand
CGGATTCAACGCTGTCGTCCACCGTGAGCCCCTGGCCGCCAAGGTCGCCACCAAGGTCATCGCTCAGCCAGCCCTGGCCTACGCCGCTCCGGTTGCCAAGACCATCTCGTACGCCGCTCCCCTGGCCACCAAGAGCTACGTCGCCAGCCCGGCTCTGTCCTACGCCGCCCCAGCTCACCTGGCTTACTCTGCTCCTTTGGCCACGAAGAGCTACGTCGCCAGCCCGGCCCTGTCCTACGCCGCCCCAGTTTACTCGTCATATCACTAAACTATCAAAGAATTCAAATTTTATTTGAAAAAAAATGGTTTTGCCGGACCAAAGTACGAAAATAAAACACTTTTAAAGTTTTTCTTCGGAAATTGTACTTACAATTTTTATGTGTCCAATATCTTCGATTACATAGTTCAAATTTGCGCGTTCTTGGAATGCAAATGGGTCTTGGATTGCTAAATGTGACCATGGATCGCCAAAATGCCTCAGATTAATTAGGCGATTTTTGATCTCTCAATTACGAGCGTTTCCACGTCCCGAATAATGTCTTCAACTAGCGAGATCAATTCAAAAGCAAATGTTCGTTTAATCCCCTCATGACTTTGGAAAACCTTGTCCAGGAAAGAAAATTAAAATTATCTTTATTTTGCTAGACATTGGTTTTACTTTCATTTACTACTACTTTGCAATCTTCCACGAAACTTAAAATTGTCACTACATTCACGCGAACTCAAAACTACAAAATGCTTGAAATTAAAACATTTTGTTTTGTAAGGCAACATCCCAGCGTTTACCAAAATGGTAAAGAGTTGGAGTTAATATGCTCGATAAACCTGACAGCTTCATATGCCTCAAAGCAAGATATCGTGGGACGTAGACGTTTCGCAAGACCGTTATTCTGCTATCTTCTGGTGGAACCAACGAGCTGATGCAATTCTCGTAACTAGGTGCGTGTGACATTTTTCAATACTTTACGACGGTTTGTCAGATGCAGTTACGGGGCACGGCGGTACTCCATTTCGGTTTAACAAGCGTTCGGTCGGACGAATATGTCAGCAAATGAATGGAGGTGGCAGGTCAAGTATAAGCACAATGCGTACAAGAAGTTTCTCCCCTCGCCATCGTACTTAAGCCGCCGTAATCCTCGGCACACCAACACAGGCTCAACAGGCGCGAACTTAAGACAAGGTGCAAAAAGAGACCGTTGCGCGAATGACCGGCAGGCAGCACGAAAGACGACCTTGCTATATGCCGGTTGATCTTAATCTTCGGCTTAGGTCAAGCGGGAGCCGTTGGCGGTAGGCTGCACGCGATCGGGAGCAATTTGGCACGGATCGCTACGAATTGAACCATGGACCACTAACGCAAACGGAGCGCACACCCCGTATGAGATTGGGTGGCATTCAGTGATTTTTGTGGAACATAACTTTTGGTACCAGAAATCCGGCTCCAACCACCTGCCGATGAATGAACGGGTGGTGTAACCGCCAAGGTCACTTGGTAGGTCATCAGACCGAGAAACCCTCTGGTACTACTCAATACAGATGATATACATTGTACAAAAAATTGTAGAAAACATGTTCTTAACGACACCGATGGATTAAGGATAGGAAAATGAAGAAGTACACTTTACCATCGCCAAGAGACATTTACAAAGACTTTTCTGAAAAGTCGTAGAACTTTGGGTAACATATACTTTTTTTCGAGTACTGGATGACGATAAAATGTTTAAGTTGCATTATGTCCACCCCAATTTAACTCAAATAATTCTTAAATCTTCGCCCTTAATTTTGGCAGTTCCGCTTTTACTTGAAACGGGACAAGGACACTTACAAAGTGGTCAACTTTTGTCTACTTATCTCAACTACATCAGGACTACTTATGGCTTATCTTCTTATGATCGTCTAGAACCGATTCTTCCAGCTATTACAGGTTTTAAAACATAAGCTCGCGCTAGCAATAGATTCGTATCCTTTATCACACTGACGTCTCGTTCGCCCGCCTAGCCCAGCTTCGCGTCTCAGCCGTGTCGTTGATGGGTCATAAGTGGCCTATTGTTCTCACCGGTGCCAATGATCCGGGATGCTGTCACGTGCTATAGATTTGTAATTTATTCAGCGCCAAGTGGTCGGTAGCCAAGTGCAGTGGCATAAGCAAAAACATCATGTCGCATGCACTCGCGTTGACGTATTCGCTGCGTAACGTTCGCTCACTCCGAAAGGTCAACAATCATTCCAGGTGACGCTGGGGTCTCAGAGCATAGCTGTAGCCGAACCCACGGACAGCGGAAGTGGCACGGGAACTGGTTCCATAAGCCCAGAGTGCTCCTCGCGGCGGAGTTGACCCACTCCCACCGAGCGGACCGTCAGTTAACCGGACGCGCTGCCACAAGAAACAGGCCAATGAAACCAAAAGTGAACGACCTTCTTAAAGTATCATTCGATCATTACCTTTACGGTGATGGTTGGCTGCGGCAGACACACGACAGACGCAACGGCCAGAGCCCGGGGGGCTGTCAGGGTGTCGTGCTCACGCCGGGCCACGCTACAAGATAGCATAAATGCCCGGGCGTGCCTCGGTCCGCTCGTTGGTGTGCCCCGTCCGAGGTGGAGTGTTTTGTTTTAACTCCTGAGATCCCGACTACAGGCTACATTAAATTATGGCCAATATTGTCCACCTCTTGTGGCCGAGGAACCGCCGGGGTGGGTCCTCCCTGAGCCGTGCCTGAGAACCGCGGAGTGAAAAGGGAATTCGAAAACGATTACGTTCACCTTTGAACGTCTTGCGGTGTCGGACCAACGCCCGCCCTGAGCCGCAATTTTCACGGCACAGTTTTTTATCCCTTTTTTGCGAATTGTTTCGGTCGACTGCGGCCATCCTTGTTGATGTGACGGACACGGTTGCGCACGGGCACGGTTACAGTTTTAGTGCGTCCGCCGTCCGCTGCGCAGGAGACGGCGTATAAATTGGGGACCTCTCGTAGGCCGAGTCACAGTTCGATTGATCATCCGGTGCCGTGAAGTACACATCCTCTCTATCCGACCGACGTAGAAATGGCTTTTAAGGTACGTTGACAGATCAAAGTGCTCCGAAGAGATCTTCGTTGGCCTCTAGAGTAGCGCCTGGCAGGATCCATGATCGTTTAATGAGGGGTCGGTCTATTTCTGGGCGCTTCGTCTACAGTTTGTGACCTTCGCCGCTCTGGTCGCCGTTGCGCGCGCTGGACTCATTGCCTCGCCTGCCGTCAGCTACCACGCTGCCCCGGCTCTGGCCAAGGTTGCCTATGCTCCGGCGCCGCTGGTAGCCGCGGCCCCGATTGCCAAGGTTGCTTACGCTGCCCACCCGGAGGA
>NW_026455916.1:0-3342 GCF_943734635.1 Anopheles cruzii | reverse complement strand
CGGATTCAACGCTGTCGTCCACCGTGAGCCCCTGGCCGCCAAGGTCGCCACCAAGGTCATCGCTCAGCCAGCCCTGGCCTACGCCGCTCCGGTTGCCAAGACCATCTCGTACGCCGCTCCCCTGGCCACCAAGAGCTACGTCGCCAGCCCGGCTCTGTCCTACGCCGCCCCAGCTCACCTGGCTTACTCTGCTCCTTTGGCCACGAAGAGCTACGTCGCCAGCCCGGCCCTGTCCTACGCCGCCCCAGTTTACTCGTCATATCACTAAACTATCAAAGAATTCAAATTTTATTTGAAAAAAAATGGTTTTGCCGGACCAAAGTACGAAAATAAAACACTTTTAAAGTTTTTCTTCGGAAATTGTACTTACAATTTTTATGTGTCCAATATCTTCGATTACATAGTTCAAATTTGCGCGTTCTTGGAATGCAAATGGGTCTTGGATTGCTAAATGTGACCATGGATCGCCAAAATGCCTCAGATTAATTAGGCGATTTTTGATCTCTCAATTACGAGCGTTTCCACGTCCCGAATAATGTCTTCAACTAGCGAGATCAATTCAAAAGCAAATGTTCGTTTAATCCCCTCATGACTTTGGAAAACCTTGTCCAGGAAAGAAAATTAAAATTATCTTTATTTTGCTAGACATTGGTTTTACTTTCATTTACTACTACTTTGCAATCTTCCACGAAACTTAAAATTGTCACTACATTCACGCGAACTCAAAACTACAAAATGCTTGAAATTAAAACATTTTGTTTTGTAAGGCAACATCCCAGCGTTTACCAAAATGGTAAAGAGTTGGAGTTAATATGCTCGATAAACCTGACAGCTTCATATGCCTCAAAGCAAGATATCGTGGGACGTAGACGTTTCGCAAGACCGTTATTCTGCTATCTTCTGGTGGAACCAACGAGCTGATGCAATTCTCGTAACTAGGTGCGTGTGACATTTTTCAATACTTTACGACGGTTTGTCAGATGCAGTTACGGGGCACGGCGGTACTCCATTTCGGTTTAACAAGCGTTCGGTCGGACGAATATGTCAGCAAATGAATGGAGGTGGCAGGTCAAGTATAAGCACAATGCGTACAAGAAGTTTCTCCCCTCGCCATCGTACTTAAGCCGCCGTAATCCTCGGCACACCAACACAGGCTCAACAGGCGCGAACTTAAGACAAGGTGCAAAAAGAGACCGTTGCGCGAATGACCGGCAGGCAGCACGAAAGACGACCTTGCTATATGCCGGTTGATCTTAATCTTCGGCTTAGGTCAAGCGGGAGCCGTTGGCGGTAGGCTGCACGCGATCGGGAGCAATTTGGCACGGATCGCTACGAATTGAACCATGGACCACTAACGCAAACGGAGCGCACACCCCGTATGAGATTGGGTGGCATTCAGTGATTTTTGTGGAACATAACTTTTGGTACCAGAAATCCGGCTCCAACCACCTGCCGATGAATGAACGGGTGGTGTAACCGCCAAGGTCACTTGGTAGGTCATCAGACCGAGAAACCCTCTGGTACTACTCAATACAGATGATATACATTGTACAAAAAATTGTAGAAAACATGTTCTTAACGACACCGATGGATTAAGGATAGGAAAATGAAGAAGTACACTTTACCATCGCCAAGAGACATTTACAAAGACTTTTCTGAAAAGTCGTAGAACTTTGGGTAACATATACTTTTTTTCGAGTACTGGATGACGATAAAATGTTTAAGTTGCATTATGTCCACCCCAATTTAACTCAAATAATTCTTAAATCTTCGCCCTTAATTTTGGCAGTTCCGCTTTTACTTGAAACGGGACAAGGACACTTACAAAGTGGTCAACTTTTGTCTACTTATCTCAACTACATCAGGACTACTTATGGCTTATCTTCTTATGATCGTCTAGAACCGATTCTTCCAGCTATTACAGGTTTTAAAACATAAGCTCGCGCTAGCAATAGATTCGTATCCTTTATCACACTGACGTCTCGTTCGCCCGCCTAGCCCAGCTTCGCGTCTCAGCCGTGTCGTTGATGGGTCATAAGTGGCCTATTGTTCTCACCGGTGCCAATGATCCGGGATGCTGTCACGTGCTATAGATTTGTAATTTATTCAGCGCCAAGTGGTCGGTAGCCAAGTGCAGTGGCATAAGCAAAAACATCATGTCGCATGCACTCGCGTTGACGTATTCGCTGCGTAACGTTCGCTCACTCCGAAAGGTCAACAATCATTCCAGGTGACGCTGGGGTCTCAGAGCATAGCTGTAGCCGAACCCACGGACAGCGGAAGTGGCACGGGAACTGGTTCCATAAGCCCAGAGTGCTCCTCGCGGCGGAGTTGACCCACTCCCACCGAGCGGACCGTCAGTTAACCGGACGCGCTGCCACAAGAAACAGGCCAATGAAACCAAAAGTGAACGACCTTCTTAAAGTATCATTCGATCATTACCTTTACGGTGATGGTTGGCTGCGGCAGACACACGACAGACGCAACGGCCAGAGCCCGGGGGGCTGTCAGGGTGTCGTGCTCACGCCGGGCCACGCTACAAGATAGCATAAATGCCCGGGCGTGCCTCGGTCCGCTCGTTGGTGTGCCCCGTCCGAGGTGGAGTGTTTTGTTTTAACTCCTGAGATCCCGACTACAGGCTACATTAAATTATGGCCAATATTGTCCACCTCTTGTGGCCGAGGAACCGCCGGGGTGGGTCCTCCCTGAGCCGTGCCTGAGAACCGCGGAGTGAAAAGGGAATTCGAAAACGATTACGTTCACCTTTGAACGTCTTGCGGTGTCGGACCAACGCCCGCCCTGAGCCGCAATTTTCACGGCACAGTTTTTTATCCCTTTTTTGCGAATTGTTTCGGTCGACTGCGGCCATCCTTGTTGATGTGACGGACACGGTTGCGCACGGGCACGGTTACAGTTTTAGTGCGTCCGCCGTCCGCTGCGCAGGAGACGGCGTATAAATTGGGGACCTCTCGTAGGCCGAGTCACAGTTCGATTGATCATCCGGTGCCGTGAAGTACACATCCTCTCTATCCGACCGACGTAGAAATGGCTTTTAAGGTACGTTGACAGATCAAAGTGCTCCGAAGAGATCTTCGTTGGCCTCTAGAGTAGCGCCTGGCAGGATCCATGATCGTTTAATGAGGGGTCGGTCTATTTCTGGGCGCTTCGTCTACAGTTTGTGACCTTCGCCGCTCTGGTCGCCGTTGCGCGCGCTGGACTCATTGCCTCGCCTGCCGTCAGCTACCACGCTGCCCCGGCTCTGGCCAAGGTTGCCTATGCTCCGGCGCCGCTGGTAGCCGCGGCCCCGATTGCCAAGGTTGCTTACGCTGCCCACCCGGAGGA
>NW_026455915.1:0-3343 GCF_943734635.1 Anopheles cruzii | reverse complement strand
TTGCAGCTCGCGTCCTTATCTTGACGCAAGGCGTTCTGAAGCCGAAGCGGCGAAGGTACGGCGAATATCGCCCAATTGATTTTCCAATCAAATTATCATGCCACTCCGCCCGGTGGTTGGAAAACTTTCCGGTGTATGTGTGTGTGTGTGTGCGGAAAGGAAAGCCACGATCACCGTGTGCTCTCTCTCTCTCTCTCTCTCTCTCTCCTTCATGGCGTCTGTAGTCGACGGACTATGTTGCGAAATTCACCTCAAATCCTCAAACCCAACCAACAGGTTTTCCATAAATCCTTAACTTTTTTCGCTCCACCACCACCGGGGCCACCGCAAGCCCTTTCTTCGGGCCAGCCCATCTCCCGTTGGCAAGGGGGGGTCTACCGCAAACCACCGCCATCATTGACGGCATTGTGGCCGACGGGACCGGAACCGGTATGGCCGATTTCACCGAAACTTTTCTGGCCGTGCAGAGTAAGTTTTTCCCCCGCCCTGTGTGCGATCGCCGGCCCGTACCGGGAAGGCGGGAAAATCGGTTCTCAAATGCCCGGAACCAGGGGGGCCCGGACTCCTTCTTCGGAGGAAGTCCCGATACAACGCAACACGATGATGAACATTCGAAACGAGAGGTTCCCGGTGCGCCGTCCCTCTACTGACTTCAGGATCCGCGGGGCCAATAAGTGCATCGCGGTGCACGTATTGCCTTAAATAATGGAAAACGGGGGAGAACCTCCCAGCCCTCCCCACCTCAGCTGGGAGATCCAAACTTTGGCACGAAACTTTAAAGTTGTTCTGCGTCCAATTCACGCCACGCCAATTCCTTTCCTCCAACGGTGATTACGGTGGCGGGGGATGGCGAGTGGCGGGTAGGTTGGTGCACTGTCCCTCCCCCGACGGCGGGTGGTGCCGGTGGTTTGGAGTAATAATTTGAAATAATAATTTACAAGTTTTGCATTGAAAATGGGGTTTTCCCATTTCCCAGGATCCGGCGAATGCACTTCGGGCGAAGCAACAGCCCGTTATTATGGTGAAGCGGTGGGGTTGAGGGTGTTGGTGCTGGTGGGGAAGGATAAAAGTACACTTGCCGGCCGATACTTTTTAGATACCATTCCCTTCGGTTCCGGATCTCGTAAAATCGATCTACTCGGCCCAGGTGCGCGCCATGCCACGGAATGGAAAGCTGTAAATTTCATTTTCCAAAAACTGCCGGTGGCCCGATGTGGAGGGGCCGTGCGGCGAGCAGCGCCCGTACACCCGCCACCGGACCATATGAAGCGAATGGACGGAGCCCCGAATGGATGAGCATTAGCAACGTTACGATCCATTTCAATATGGCTTATCATTTCCATGAATTTTTAAACGCCTGGCTTGGTTTATTTCTTTAGCTCCGGAAAAACTAACATAACACGGGCAGGGCTATAGGATGAGCTATGTTTCTGCTTCTCGGACGATAGTTTCGGTTTCTAATCGGCTTAAGTAATTAGTCCAGAAACACCAAAAGCCATGTTTGTTTTCGTTTCGTTCTAAATTCGTCCTTCGGGAAAATCCCGTTTAAAAATAGGGAATCGCTTAGCAAACTTTCGTGGAGCGTGTGCCGTACTAATGGAAACGTCTTTCTCAATGGCTTTTGTTACTTGAAATGGCTCTCATCGCGCGATAATTAGTATGAATAAAGATATGCATAAAATAACAAGTAAATAGTTAAAGATAAGCTCAGTTCAAAATGATAGATAGTTTGGTAAACTTACGAAACTAAAGACTAAAGAGCGTTTAGTTTATAAATGAGGAAAGGAATAAAGATTTAAACTCGGAACAGAAAAGCACGATAAGAAAGCAAAAGAAAAACGCAAAAGACAGCTCACGTTTTTGCGACATGATTTTGCGATTTACCCCGAGCGTAAGAATCCCAAACGACACTTCAGCCGCTGTAAGAATGTTCCGGTGTGCTATGAGAAGAGTTTTGCAGCGAAACAAGTTGGGGCAGCTATCTGTGAAAATATCGGCAGGTTATCCGAGAACTGGGCATCAAAACTTTGGGATATGTAATCTCCGATTTCTTGGAACAATAAATCATTGAATGACAATATATTCAACAACCCGCAAAAATCTCAATTGCTTTAGCAATTGCAACGCTTAGGGAACTACTGATTGAAGAAGACCCAAATGTTCAGTCACTTCTAATTTTCGGGCACTCCAAAGTAAAATACAAAACGTACTGCAGCATGGAAGATATGGCCCTAAACATCGGTCGCGGAAGAAACTACGACAAATTCAATACGCCAGAGGTCATACTAATTGGCAATGACGCTACACTACACTGTGCCTATTTCAAGCACCCAATAACCGTTTACGTTCACCACAGGCCGATTCACGAGTCAATACATTATCCAGCATCCAGCCTTCCCGGCATCGGTCTGCCAGAGCCAGAGTCCTCAAAATAGGATCAACCGTCACCAGCCCGACCGCGAAGAGCTTGGCGTCAATTCATTAAAGCGCACAAATCGCAATCGCAACTCACCGGTAACGGATCCATCTACGCGCGTTTCGGTTCGGATCGGTAATTCGGAATGTAAAATGGCAATATTCAAGCACTTAAAACCGGAGCCTAGCCATTGGCCAGCGACGGTAGGGGTCACCACCAACAGCAGTGCGTTGGGTTACCGGTTTGGTCTCATATTTAATTACAATCGCGCATCGGTTCCCATCGCTGGTGCTATGGTCAACCGCAACAACATCTGACGAGCCCGCTGATCGGCGAGAGGCTTGCGCCTGGTTGCATCGGTTACAAAGAGTGCACAGAGTGCAGAGGGTGCATCGGATATCAGTGCAAAATGCAACAAACCAAATCACACACTCGGGGGCATTGCAAATACGCGTGGTGACCTCGAAAAGGGGTTTTGTTTGAACGTTTTTTCAAATTTAGAAGCATCGGTAGCGGTCACCGCAGGACGACCGAACAGAATCAGGGCCACTGATCACGGTATTTTGTTGCAAGTTTATGCTCAAGAGAAGGCGCGCCAACAAACAGTGGGTCACATGATCAAGTTTCATTATGCCGTAAAGTTTGCCAGTGGATCTGGTGGTGGTTAGCGCTTGATGCATTTTAAAACCATCAGTACCGTGACTTGACTATTTACTACTCTATTTTTGATTACGATTTTGCCACCAATCAACATTTAACTTTTCTGAGGCCTAAATGGTCACTTAAAAATGGTTTTCACTGATCGTTTCCACATTCCCTGAGGTCCCAAAAAAGATGCCGGGGTTCCCTTTGACTTATCGGAATTTTAAAAGAAGCACATTCGTAAGAAAATTCGATCTCTGTTAATATGTAACAAATGACCATCAT
>NW_026455914.1:0-3344 GCF_943734635.1 Anopheles cruzii | reverse complement strand
AACCAATTTATACTCCGCTCGAATTGGCTGATGTAATAAAAGGTCGGACCTGGTGACGGTGGAAGCCGGTCACCGGTTTTGGGCTGGCCGCCGCCGGCGCACATGTGCTTCACGTTTTTGAACTTGAGTTCATTGCCTTCACTTTTGCACGGCCAGTGAGTGTTGCCGGCGTGGCACGCACGCACTTTTCGCACGCGATCGAGGCCAACGTGATGCTGTCAGGTCGGTCTCTGCAGCACACCCCGCCCCCCTTAGGTGGCCTGGTCGGTTTCGGTTTCACTCGACTGCAATTGGACCACTTCCGAGTTTTACTTCGTTTGACATTTAGTTTGTCAATTTGACAGTTTTTCACATAATGCGATCGACTCCGGTTGAAAAGTGTGCCATCGTTTTTGGATTACACGGCAACCGATCAGATATCGTCAAGATTCGGATTCTGCCGCCACTTCCGAAATGAATAAGTGAATTGAACAGGACATAACAATCATTTGAACAAAGCCAGTAGAACGTTGTAATGCTGTCCATTGATTATTCTAGCAAGAAGCTGTTTTGCTGCTGCACTATCTCAGGTTTGTCTATTTTACTGGAGGAAAGCTCTTAAACCTCATGCAAATTTGAAAAGTTCCAATCAAATTGATAGCTATCGACAAGAGCCGGGGCTCAACTTGCAGGGTTTTGCTTGAAAACTGCTTCAACAGTAATTGAATTGGCTGCCCTAAACAACTGCGTTTCGCATTTTGCAAACTTTTCCTGTGGATTTAGCATCAGGTCACTCTTTCCGAGAAACCTAGACGTCCGCTTCCCAGCGGGATGATAGTTGACACGGTGTAAGAGGTTAAATTGAGTTTATTAAACCATCCTCTTGATCTGCAATTGATGCGAGAAATTTACGGTTTCCTCGAACCATCTTCCCAAGCCATCCGCCGCAAATAAGTGATGCTTAAGTTACTAATTTGAAGTAAGGGGCATTCGTTATACAAAATTAAAATTTATTTACCCACCGATCGTATGCGAGGACTTATCTTTTCAATCAGGTTTTTCGTGCTGCAAATGCCGAAACGAGGAACGATCATTTATGATGCACTCTCGTTAAGGTTTATTGTTATCCTTGGTTATGGTGCAGTTTTATTGCACCTGTTTTTGCGGACAATCGGTAGTTGGATATGTTCAAATTATCTTCAAAAGCTGGAAGTCGTAAACATGTAGTGAGAGTGAGAACCGTACGTGCTCGTGAGTCAATTTAAATAAAACTTCACAACACGCCAGGAGTTCATTTAAAGGACAGAAATTGAAACAAGAGTTGCATAAGAAATAAATGCAATGCAAAATGCGATGCAATACAGAAGTTAGAAAAAGCACCATAACTAAGTTGATATTATCGCTAAACAATTCTCAGTTAGTTTTATTTTATTTTGCTTAAAGTTTAATTTAAATTTATTTAATTTTAAATCATTACGGGTAGCATAATGAAGACTTTGTCAAAGTTTATTTTGCTCTGCATTATGCTCAACTGATTAAAGTTGTCAGCACCAGAAAGAAACATCTGTAGTGTGTGTTCGGATAAAATGAACACAAAGTTCAAGTACCTTTTCCTAGAGGTTAAAACTTCGCTGGCTTTAAAGAGATTAAAGCAGACATTAACCATCGTCTCCTACAGCTGGCAACTCAATCTGCATCCGGGCAGCGAGAGCGGCGTTTGAAAATAAACGAACTAAGCTAGCCGAGATTTGAATTCCCTTGACCGTGTACCAGCCATTGTCGAAGCATCCGAGCATATGTTGCCAACTTGCCCGGGGGAAGGTTGTGACGACGGAGGCTTGGAACCGGTTTCGAGGTAGTGGTGCGTGCGTGCATGTACCGGGCGTCTGCGAATTCCGCCGAATTTCGTCCAGCCGCTCCTGGCTTCCACCAGGCTGGGCACCGTTTAATCAGCTCGAATGCCTTCAAACTAGCCTACCCTGTGCGAAGGTGCGTCCCTAAGCGGTGTCACTCCTGGTGTCGGAACGGCTGCAAAGGAAGTTACTTTATTTTAAACCATCAACTTCACCCCATCCGTCAGCGTGATTTGGAAGTGTTTCATGGCCTCGGTCAAGGTGTTGCGAGACATGTTGAACGCGTTTCGATCTTGCGACTTGATGGCTGTCGGAGGCCATTGAAACGTACTTTAACGATCTGGCTAGAGATCTAATTATTGGGTAAATTTTGAGAGTTTTTTTTGACTAGCTTGAATATGGTTTGATGTTACAACTTTGCTTTACATAGAAAAATTGAAATAAATATTCCACAAAAAAAAAACTATTCTGATCCTAATTTGTGGGCGCATAAAATAAGAAATAGGAAACAAACAAAACGTTGAAGTACTTCATGTTTGATTCTCTTTTATTTATTTCAAAAGATTTGAGCGTGAAGCGCATGTACTCTTCGTGTTTATCGTATGGTCCTGTTTTAGTTGTTTTCTCAGTCAGACTTGTCTGGAATCGTCGGAAAATATCAAGGACAGGATTAACCAAGAACCACAAGTGAAGGTTCGTTACAGAACGGTTCTGGACCAACCTTTGCTCACGACGAGCACACATAATATGGAAGAAGAGGTGAATGAAAAAGAGAAAGGAGTTAAGCATAAGAGCAAGAATGGCATGGGAAGATTAAACAAGAAAAGGTTACTTACTGTAAGCTACACAATTGACGGTGCTGTGGAAAATGAAGCTAAACGTGGAGTAGAAAGTAATTTGACTTTCGATTTCATTGACTTAAATTTGGACCATTTTGATAAAATTGGTAGAATTATAAATCTTACTTAATTTAAAATACAGCAAGTACTGTTGAATGCCACAGGATATCGTACCTCCTTTCGTTCCGGTAGAGCCTGTTGGGAGGTACTCGAGAACGCACGAATGTGACCTTTTTGTAACGCCTTTTTCAAAAGTGAAGGCAACGGATTCAAGTTCAAGCACGGCATGTATTGAAAACGAAATTTGCCGGTAGGCAAGAGACTGCGGCAAGGAAACCGGAAAGCTTGTTTCTGGAGCATTGCATCAGACGACTTTTGCTATAAATTGGTTCAGTGTGTTCGATCACGGCACAGTTCGTTTGAATCCTCTGTACTGTGAACAACATCCACCGACTCCAAAATGGCCTTCAAGGTGAGCGTTTCCACAGGAGCCTGAGCCTGATTCCAGATTATATCGAGCATTTCGTTTTATCCTGGTAGTTCCTGACTTTCGCCGCTCTGGTCGCCGTTGCACGCGCTGGACTCATTGCCTCGCCGGCCGTCAGCTACCATGCTGCCCCGGCTTTGGCCCCGATTGCCAAGGTTGCTTACGCTGCCCACCCGGAGGAGTACG
>NW_026455913.1:0-3344 GCF_943734635.1 Anopheles cruzii | reverse complement strand
AACCAATTTATACTCCGCTCGAATTGGCTGATGTAATAAAAGGTCGGACCTGGTGACGGTGGAAGCCGGTCACCGGTTTTGGGCTGGCCGCCGCCGGCGCACATGTGCTTCACGTTTTTGAACTTGAGTTCATTGCCTTCACTTTTGCACGGCCAGTGAGTGTTGCCGGCGTGGCACGCACGCACTTTTCGCACGCGATCGAGGCCAACGTGATGCTGTCAGGTCGGTCTCTGCAGCACACCCCGCCCCCCTTAGGTGGCCTGGTCGGTTTCGGTTTCACTCGACTGCAATTGGACCACTTCCGAGTTTTACTTCGTTTGACATTTAGTTTGTCAATTTGACAGTTTTTCACATAATGCGATCGACTCCGGTTGAAAAGTGTGCCATCGTTTTTGGATTACACGGCAACCGATCAGATATCGTCAAGATTCGGATTCTGCCGCCACTTCCGAAATGAATAAGTGAATTGAACAGGACATAACAATCATTTGAACAAAGCCAGTAGAACGTTGTAATGCTGTCCATTGATTATTCTAGCAAGAAGCTGTTTTGCTGCTGCACTATCTCAGGTTTGTCTATTTTACTGGAGGAAAGCTCTTAAACCTCATGCAAATTTGAAAAGTTCCAATCAAATTGATAGCTATCGACAAGAGCCGGGGCTCAACTTGCAGGGTTTTGCTTGAAAACTGCTTCAACAGTAATTGAATTGGCTGCCCTAAACAACTGCGTTTCGCATTTTGCAAACTTTTCCTGTGGATTTAGCATCAGGTCACTCTTTCCGAGAAACCTAGACGTCCGCTTCCCAGCGGGATGATAGTTGACACGGTGTAAGAGGTTAAATTGAGTTTATTAAACCATCCTCTTGATCTGCAATTGATGCGAGAAATTTACGGTTTCCTCGAACCATCTTCCCAAGCCATCCGCCGCAAATAAGTGATGCTTAAGTTACTAATTTGAAGTAAGGGGCATTCGTTATACAAAATTAAAATTTATTTACCCACCGATCGTATGCGAGGACTTATCTTTTCAATCAGGTTTTTCGTGCTGCAAATGCCGAAACGAGGAACGATCATTTATGATGCACTCTCGTTAAGGTTTATTGTTATCCTTGGTTATGGTGCAGTTTTATTGCACCTGTTTTTGCGGACAATCGGTAGTTGGATATGTTCAAATTATCTTCAAAAGCTGGAAGTCGTAAACATGTAGTGAGAGTGAGAACCGTACGTGCTCGTGAGTCAATTTAAATAAAACTTCACAACACGCCAGGAGTTCATTTAAAGGACAGAAATTGAAACAAGAGTTGCATAAGAAATAAATGCAATGCAAAATGCGATGCAATACAGAAGTTAGAAAAAGCACCATAACTAAGTTGATATTATCGCTAAACAATTCTCAGTTAGTTTTATTTTATTTTGCTTAAAGTTTAATTTAAATTTATTTAATTTTAAATCATTACGGGTAGCATAATGAAGACTTTGTCAAAGTTTATTTTGCTCTGCATTATGCTCAACTGATTAAAGTTGTCAGCACCAGAAAGAAACATCTGTAGTGTGTGTTCGGATAAAATGAACACAAAGTTCAAGTACCTTTTCCTAGAGGTTAAAACTTCGCTGGCTTTAAAGAGATTAAAGCAGACATTAACCATCGTCTCCTACAGCTGGCAACTCAATCTGCATCCGGGCAGCGAGAGCGGCGTTTGAAAATAAACGAACTAAGCTAGCCGAGATTTGAATTCCCTTGACCGTGTACCAGCCATTGTCGAAGCATCCGAGCATATGTTGCCAACTTGCCCGGGGGAAGGTTGTGACGACGGAGGCTTGGAACCGGTTTCGAGGTAGTGGTGCGTGCGTGCATGTACCGGGCGTCTGCGAATTCCGCCGAATTTCGTCCAGCCGCTCCTGGCTTCCACCAGGCTGGGCACCGTTTAATCAGCTCGAATGCCTTCAAACTAGCCTACCCTGTGCGAAGGTGCGTCCCTAAGCGGTGTCACTCCTGGTGTCGGAACGGCTGCAAAGGAAGTTACTTTATTTTAAACCATCAACTTCACCCCATCCGTCAGCGTGATTTGGAAGTGTTTCATGGCCTCGGTCAAGGTGTTGCGAGACATGTTGAACGCGTTTCGATCTTGCGACTTGATGGCTGTCGGAGGCCATTGAAACGTACTTTAACGATCTGGCTAGAGATCTAATTATTGGGTAAATTTTGAGAGTTTTTTTTGACTAGCTTGAATATGGTTTGATGTTACAACTTTGCTTTACATAGAAAAATTGAAATAAATATTCCACAAAAAAAAAACTATTCTGATCCTAATTTGTGGGCGCATAAAATAAGAAATAGGAAACAAACAAAACGTTGAAGTACTTCATGTTTGATTCTCTTTTATTTATTTCAAAAGATTTGAGCGTGAAGCGCATGTACTCTTCGTGTTTATCGTATGGTCCTGTTTTAGTTGTTTTCTCAGTCAGACTTGTCTGGAATCGTCGGAAAATATCAAGGACAGGATTAACCAAGAACCACAAGTGAAGGTTCGTTACAGAACGGTTCTGGACCAACCTTTGCTCACGACGAGCACACATAATATGGAAGAAGAGGTGAATGAAAAAGAGAAAGGAGTTAAGCATAAGAGCAAGAATGGCATGGGAAGATTAAACAAGAAAAGGTTACTTACTGTAAGCTACACAATTGACGGTGCTGTGGAAAATGAAGCTAAACGTGGAGTAGAAAGTAATTTGACTTTCGATTTCATTGACTTAAATTTGGACCATTTTGATAAAATTGGTAGAATTATAAATCTTACTTAATTTAAAATACAGCAAGTACTGTTGAATGCCACAGGATATCGTACCTCCTTTCGTTCCGGTAGAGCCTGTTGGGAGGTACTCGAGAACGCACGAATGTGACCTTTTTGTAACGCCTTTTTCAAAAGTGAAGGCAACGGATTCAAGTTCAAGCACGGCATGTATTGAAAACGAAATTTGCCGGTAGGCAAGAGACTGCGGCAAGGAAACCGGAAAGCTTGTTTCTGGAGCATTGCATCAGACGACTTTTGCTATAAATTGGTTCAGTGTGTTCGATCACGGCACAGTTCGTTTGAATCCTCTGTACTGTGAACAACATCCACCGACTCCAAAATGGCCTTCAAGGTGAGCGTTTCCACAGGAGCCTGAGCCTGATTCCAGATTATATCGAGCATTTCGTTTTATCCTGGTAGTTCCTGACTTTCGCCGCTCTGGTCGCCGTTGCACGCGCTGGACTCATTGCCTCGCCGGCCGTCAGCTACCATGCTGCCCCGGCTTTGGCCCCGATTGCCAAGGTTGCTTACGCTGCCCACCCGGAGGAGTACG
>NW_026455912.1:0-3353 GCF_943734635.1 Anopheles cruzii | reverse complement strand
AGGACACATGCTACTATTCCACTGGTAGTGTTAAATGCTGCTGCTATCTTTATTGCAAAGGTCCGATTCAACTGGTTGATCGGCTTTCGGAAGTACAGGTGATCTTGCCCTGCCCTACCTTTGCTTGTCAATCGCCCGGTGGCCGCTTCTTCTCCCCAGGCGGGTGCACCGTATCTTAAAATTGAGTCTGCTACTCCAGCAAGAATTCTTCTTTTGCTTGCCGTTGGCCTTCTGTGGTTATGTAGCAATCCCATTATTGCTCTGCTGACTTTGCTGGCCAAGAGCCTTTGTCGTTAATTATCACTCCTAGGTATTTAAGGTTCCTCCCTGATGCCACCTGTTCTAGTTTCGGCATGGTTATATGAACCTTTGCATGATTGTCTCTCAGCGTGCTGCACGCTATTACCTCCGTTTTGGAGTAGGCTAGTTGAAGCGTTCTGCTTTTTAGCCATTGTTCAACGATGTTCACGGCTTCTTGTGCCGTCTCTGCCGCCTTCAATTTGGTTGGCACATGAATCGTCAGCACGACATCATCTGCATAGCCTACAATCCCTATTCCATGGCGGAGAGGCTCTCTTAGCAGATCGTCATACATAGCGTTGGTCCCAGGATGGAACCCTGCGGGACCCCGGCAGTCACCTCTGTCTCCATGATGCCCTTATTGGTATCATAGACGAGGTGGCGATCTTCGAAGTAGCTTAAGATGCTATACAACACCTTTGGGGTTCTCCGTTCTCGTAGGGCTGCAGCTATTCTCTCCCATCTGGCGGAGTTAAACGGCATTCGCGTTACCTTCGAATGTTGGTAATTCACGTATTCACGGTAACATAGTCCTGAACTTTTCCTATCCGAACAAACTCGTCGTAATGGTAGAAGGACCAGATGGAGTTATCGTTCTGTTATGATCAAAAATTTGGTACCGTTTGGTTTTCCTACCGGTTATCATACACTCGATACACTGCCTATCGATATTCACTTCAATTTTTCTCTGATTTATCTCTTTTTCTGACCTCTGATTTATCTCTTCACTTGATTTTTTCTATTTTCGCGATTTGTTAGGCGGTCTTTAATTTCCTTATGTCACTAATTTCTTTCACTTAAAAATAAGGGTAACTTACGCTACCAACAGAAATGTTGCGTCGATGTTAAATCTCATGCTGTTTCCGATGACTCGAGCATCGGCTCGAGCGTTGGGTTGATCCGGTTTGGCGCTTCCTGTTACGAGAACATCGTAGTCTATTCGGGAGAGATGTCCACGAATTGCAGGTCACAGTGAACGTTGTCCTGAGGTCGTTGTGCAGGCTTGATGTATTATCACCTCAAAAGAACACACGGAACGTTGTGCAGGTTTCTTGTACTTTATTTGTATCACCTCACTTTTTGACTACTCAGGTCAGTGGTCCCTAAGATTGCTATCATTGCCATCGAAAAGATGAACATCAACGATTTGCCCGATTAGGTAAGTGATTTAAAATTTTAAGCCATTGTAACAAGCTGAGTAACAAATGCTTTTTGATTGATGCTGGGGACCATTTTCGAGTGCCTTGATGTCGAAGACTCGTCCGAGCAGCCACATCCCGCACGCTTCGCAGTTCCAGGTACCCGTGCCTATCCGCCTCGACCGACAGGATGCATCGCAGACAGATACGACACATCGTAGCCAAGGTGCCGATACCCGACCGACCTAACATGCACCTTCGCTAGTTATGGAACAAGTTAGGGTCAGTTAAGCATAGGGAAACTAGATTAAGCCAGTCTATTCTGTACATTGAAGGAATAAACACATGAACGGAATCCTCCGCTCATAATTATATAGCAAACTAGATGTTCCCGGCGTGCGTCGCCACGTCTCATTTCATCCTCATTTCTCGATTATCTGCCGTTTGAAAGGACTTCCAGGTGACGTATTCGTTTGGATTCCCGGCTTCCCTTTGGGAGCCCCCCGCGGAGGTGTGGAAGAGTCAAACTTTCCTATTCACAATCCGGTGTCACAAAACTACGCTGTGCAAAAATTGCACACGGATTGGTTTAGTAGTTTTGGAGAAAATGCGGTACAGACGGGTAACAAACATCCATTTTTATATAAATAGAAGATAGGAGAAGATAGAAGAAGACGTCCCGGTGTGCCAACGATGGTCGGAGTTGGCGTTTCCGATTCGCCGCATGGATCGTGCGGTGGTCGTGAATCTGACCAACGAATTTCAGTTTTTGGACACCACGGAAAGGCGCCGTTATCGCCACCATGGCAACTGCAATTGTTTACTTGTGCAAATCGCTAAAAACGTGTTACGCTCCGTCTGTGTGCTTTTGAGCATTTTGTGAAAAGACTTATTTGTTTCAATAACTCATCCTTATATATCATTCCAAAATGGGTACTATGGCGAAAGCGACCACCATCAAGGAGGCTTTGAAAAGAATGGAGGATCGCACGAAAACCAACTCGTGCGATGAGAAAGAAATCGACCTCTGCTTTCAGTGGCCACCGATAGAAAAGATGGACACTACCTTCTCCACACTCGTCGCTTGCCAGTGAGCATCAAAAGTGCCGATTTCGTAATTACGCGCCCGACGGTTGAAATCCATTCGTATACTTCGCAGGAAGCTATCACTCTCAACGAACATGATCGACAAGATCTACGGGTTGAGTGGAATGAAAAATCTGCGCATCCTCTCACTTGGCCGGAACTACATTAAAGCCATATCGGGCCTTGAGGGTGTAAGCGACACGCTGGAAGAACTCTGGATCAGCTACAATCTGGTTGAGAAGTTGAAAGGCATTAGTGTGCTGAAACGGTTGAAGGTGCTGTACATGAGCAACAATCTGGTCAAGGATTGGGTTGAGTTTAACCGGTTGGCCGATTTGCCGATGCTGGAAGACTTGCTGTTCGCGGGCAACCCTCTCGTGGAGTCAATGGAGGAAAGCATCTGGCGGGCGGAGGCCAGCAAGCGGTTGTTGTCGCTGAGAAAGCTCGACGGTGAAACGGTTATACGAGAGGAAGCGGAAAACGCAAACCAACAGGGGCCCGGTCTAGCGGAGAAGTAGTTTTGCGGTTCGTAAGAGAAAGTGTACAATAAATCCATTTCTACTTGGCGAAGTAGTGCAGTTTTTATTTCCATAATATTCCTGACTAACTATCACCGATTCGATTCTCCTTCAGAAGGCCTTCCTCGCCATAGTTTTCCGTTTTCATGTCATTCAGGCCAAGTTCTTCGTTCTGTTCGAACGACCGATGATAGCGAATTATCCTGAGTGCTTCGTCCGGAGTGCCATCGTCGTTCAGCGACTGCACATAGCTGTTTCCGGTGGGATCGTCCAATACGATCGTCAACTGCTTTTCACCGGCAATGGCAGC
>NW_026455911.1:0-3353 GCF_943734635.1 Anopheles cruzii | reverse complement strand
AGGACACATGCTACTATTCCACTGGTAGTGTTAAATGCTGCTGCTATCTTTATTGCAAAGGTCCGATTCAACTGGTTGATCGGCTTTCGGAAGTACAGGTGATCTTGCCCTGCCCTACCTTTGCTTGTCAATCGCCCGGTGGCCGCTTCTTCTCCCCAGGCGGGTGCACCGTATCTTAAAATTGAGTCTGCTACTCCAGCAAGAATTCTTCTTTTGCTTGCCGTTGGCCTTCTGTGGTTATGTAGCAATCCCATTATTGCTCTGCTGACTTTGCTGGCCAAGAGCCTTTGTCGTTAATTATCACTCCTAGGTATTTAAGGTTCCTCCCTGATGCCACCTGTTCTAGTTTCGGCATGGTTATATGAACCTTTGCATGATTGTCTCTCAGCGTGCTGCACGCTATTACCTCCGTTTTGGAGTAGGCTAGTTGAAGCGTTCTGCTTTTTAGCCATTGTTCAACGATGTTCACGGCTTCTTGTGCCGTCTCTGCCGCCTTCAATTTGGTTGGCACATGAATCGTCAGCACGACATCATCTGCATAGCCTACAATCCCTATTCCATGGCGGAGAGGCTCTCTTAGCAGATCGTCATACATAGCGTTGGTCCCAGGATGGAACCCTGCGGGACCCCGGCAGTCACCTCTGTCTCCATGATGCCCTTATTGGTATCATAGACGAGGTGGCGATCTTCGAAGTAGCTTAAGATGCTATACAACACCTTTGGGGTTCTCCGTTCTCGTAGGGCTGCAGCTATTCTCTCCCATCTGGCGGAGTTAAACGGCATTCGCGTTACCTTCGAATGTTGGTAATTCACGTATTCACGGTAACATAGTCCTGAACTTTTCCTATCCGAACAAACTCGTCGTAATGGTAGAAGGACCAGATGGAGTTATCGTTCTGTTATGATCAAAAATTTGGTACCGTTTGGTTTTCCTACCGGTTATCATACACTCGATACACTGCCTATCGATATTCACTTCAATTTTTCTCTGATTTATCTCTTTTTCTGACCTCTGATTTATCTCTTCACTTGATTTTTTCTATTTTCGCGATTTGTTAGGCGGTCTTTAATTTCCTTATGTCACTAATTTCTTTCACTTAAAAATAAGGGTAACTTACGCTACCAACAGAAATGTTGCGTCGATGTTAAATCTCATGCTGTTTCCGATGACTCGAGCATCGGCTCGAGCGTTGGGTTGATCCGGTTTGGCGCTTCCTGTTACGAGAACATCGTAGTCTATTCGGGAGAGATGTCCACGAATTGCAGGTCACAGTGAACGTTGTCCTGAGGTCGTTGTGCAGGCTTGATGTATTATCACCTCAAAAGAACACACGGAACGTTGTGCAGGTTTCTTGTACTTTATTTGTATCACCTCACTTTTTGACTACTCAGGTCAGTGGTCCCTAAGATTGCTATCATTGCCATCGAAAAGATGAACATCAACGATTTGCCCGATTAGGTAAGTGATTTAAAATTTTAAGCCATTGTAACAAGCTGAGTAACAAATGCTTTTTGATTGATGCTGGGGACCATTTTCGAGTGCCTTGATGTCGAAGACTCGTCCGAGCAGCCACATCCCGCACGCTTCGCAGTTCCAGGTACCCGTGCCTATCCGCCTCGACCGACAGGATGCATCGCAGACAGATACGACACATCGTAGCCAAGGTGCCGATACCCGACCGACCTAACATGCACCTTCGCTAGTTATGGAACAAGTTAGGGTCAGTTAAGCATAGGGAAACTAGATTAAGCCAGTCTATTCTGTACATTGAAGGAATAAACACATGAACGGAATCCTCCGCTCATAATTATATAGCAAACTAGATGTTCCCGGCGTGCGTCGCCACGTCTCATTTCATCCTCATTTCTCGATTATCTGCCGTTTGAAAGGACTTCCAGGTGACGTATTCGTTTGGATTCCCGGCTTCCCTTTGGGAGCCCCCCGCGGAGGTGTGGAAGAGTCAAACTTTCCTATTCACAATCCGGTGTCACAAAACTACGCTGTGCAAAAATTGCACACGGATTGGTTTAGTAGTTTTGGAGAAAATGCGGTACAGACGGGTAACAAACATCCATTTTTATATAAATAGAAGATAGGAGAAGATAGAAGAAGACGTCCCGGTGTGCCAACGATGGTCGGAGTTGGCGTTTCCGATTCGCCGCATGGATCGTGCGGTGGTCGTGAATCTGACCAACGAATTTCAGTTTTTGGACACCACGGAAAGGCGCCGTTATCGCCACCATGGCAACTGCAATTGTTTACTTGTGCAAATCGCTAAAAACGTGTTACGCTCCGTCTGTGTGCTTTTGAGCATTTTGTGAAAAGACTTATTTGTTTCAATAACTCATCCTTATATATCATTCCAAAATGGGTACTATGGCGAAAGCGACCACCATCAAGGAGGCTTTGAAAAGAATGGAGGATCGCACGAAAACCAACTCGTGCGATGAGAAAGAAATCGACCTCTGCTTTCAGTGGCCACCGATAGAAAAGATGGACACTACCTTCTCCACACTCGTCGCTTGCCAGTGAGCATCAAAAGTGCCGATTTCGTAATTACGCGCCCGACGGTTGAAATCCATTCGTATACTTCGCAGGAAGCTATCACTCTCAACGAACATGATCGACAAGATCTACGGGTTGAGTGGAATGAAAAATCTGCGCATCCTCTCACTTGGCCGGAACTACATTAAAGCCATATCGGGCCTTGAGGGTGTAAGCGACACGCTGGAAGAACTCTGGATCAGCTACAATCTGGTTGAGAAGTTGAAAGGCATTAGTGTGCTGAAACGGTTGAAGGTGCTGTACATGAGCAACAATCTGGTCAAGGATTGGGTTGAGTTTAACCGGTTGGCCGATTTGCCGATGCTGGAAGACTTGCTGTTCGCGGGCAACCCTCTCGTGGAGTCAATGGAGGAAAGCATCTGGCGGGCGGAGGCCAGCAAGCGGTTGTTGTCGCTGAGAAAGCTCGACGGTGAAACGGTTATACGAGAGGAAGCGGAAAACGCAAACCAACAGGGGCCCGGTCTAGCGGAGAAGTAGTTTTGCGGTTCGTAAGAGAAAGTGTACAATAAATCCATTTCTACTTGGCGAAGTAGTGCAGTTTTTATTTCCATAATATTCCTGACTAACTATCACCGATTCGATTCTCCTTCAGAAGGCCTTCCTCGCCATAGTTTTCCGTTTTCATGTCATTCAGGCCAAGTTCTTCGTTCTGTTCGAACGACCGATGATAGCGAATTATCCTGAGTGCTTCGTCCGGAGTGCCATCGTCGTTCAGCGACTGCACATAGCTGTTTCCGGTGGGATCGTCCAATACGATCGTCAACTGCTTTTCACCGGCAATGGCAGC
>NW_026455910.1:0-3357 GCF_943734635.1 Anopheles cruzii | reverse complement strand
TAAAATGTACCGAATTTTCTCTTAGTTGACCTCCATTGTTTACCCCCGGCAACTCACAAACTAATGGAACAAACAATAAACAGTGAAAGCAGTTTTTTAAGTGTAAAGTATCAGCTTTAAAACGAGCCTAAACTTGAAGCTGTACGATCGATACTTCACGAGATATCGATCACAAAAGGCAGCTGTTGTGAAAAACGTCGATTACTTTTTCCCCAACCTGATATTACAACGTTAGCTACATGAGTTGAAAATAGCAACGTTCCAACTTCAATTTTAACCTTTTTCTTTGTTCAGTTCACACTCAATTAGACCAAGGCTCGGGGGCCAAATATTGAGTAGCTTGTTGCGCCCAAAAAGGGGTTTTATAATAAGGCACTCGACAGCTTGATTACATCGGTTAGGGAAAACATTCATTTATGGTCAAACCAGGATTAACGGCCAGAATAATGTGCTATTGTGTACTTGGTGGGACTTGAAAGGAATAATTTATTATGAGTTGCTTCCGTGTGGACAAACACTTAATCGCACTGATATTGTCAACAACTACTGTTACCATTAAGTACCAAGGCTCTTATGGGAGAGGCGTTATGAAGTTCGAAATGGCATCAAATTATACAACAAAACAGTCCATATTTGACCAAGCTTGGACATACTAGGTCTAAGAGTTGAGAACCGGACTGTTTTAAACACACAAAAAACGTTTTTAAAATTTTAATACGATTTTCCATTTTATTCAAAGTATGTGCCATTACTAGCTATACATTTCTCCTTTCTCTCTGCTAAATCATGGGTTCCTAGACGAAAGAATTCTTCGACTTTTTAAGTAAACTAATTAGTCATACCATTTCGACTTCCTCGTAGAAAAACGAAGGGCTGCTCAGTCAATACGTGTCCCATCGATGAAAATGAATGATATTCGGAAAGAGCCAAGTCTGGTGAATAACGCGGGGAGGGTTAGCAGCTCTAATCCAAGTGATTTGATAGTATCCTCAAACAGTTTGGCTTTTTGGGGCGCCTGGTGCTTGTTGCCACGGGCCACCAGGCGCCTCCATTTTAGAAAACAGGAACGGCTTTTTGTTCGTTTTCGATCAATGCATGGTTCAAATTGATCATTTGTTGTCAGTAGCGATCGGAATTAACGTTTTCATCAGGTTTTAGGAGCTTATGAAACACCACACCTTTCTGTCCCATCAGAAAGTCCGTTTTTTGGAGTCTTTCGATGATTTTTTTGCTAAGTCAAAATCACCATTTTGAAATTTTTTAAACCACTTAAAGCATTGCGATCTTCCAAACACGAGTCCCGACAAGCATTTGGTGCGATTCTAAGCAGTTTTCTTCAAGAGAAGCAGAAAAATAACAATTCCCGCAAAACGTCATTTTCAGGCACAAAAGTTGACATAGTTAAATCCTTTCAATGATGGGTTACACACCGAAATAATTTATTTTTCGACCTGAAATCATTTATCTGATGTCAAAACAAGGTAATGATGAATGAACCGCTAAATTGGGAAGTCCCAATAGACAGGTACAGCCATCTTTTTAACAGTTCGGTTCTCAACTCTTAGACCTAGTAATGAAACATCTTAAATAAAGTTTTGACTTTTCTGCAATGGAAATAATGGATCTCTTTTTACCCAATCTAATGTATTAGTTGTAGCTATAATTTTTAGATACTCTCAAGCATTTTGTTAAAATTATCAATAAATGCATCGTAACGCGTCGCACATCAACTAGCTGCCTTTTTTATAAAATAATGTCGTCGTTTGGTAAACGTTTTATAATACAGTTGTGGACGCAAATAAGTTAGTTTTGTTGGAAGTGTAAAAAAGTATTACAGCCAAATGTAAATCGATTATGAAAAATTAATACTATTTGCGATCCTTTTTCGTCGTGTAGCGAATTTAGTCAAATTGTCCAAATTTTAAAGCTTAGCCGTTACTTGTTACTAGTAGAAAGAAGCAGCAAAT
Source organism: Anopheles cruzii (assembly GCF_943734635.1). Lineage (NCBI taxonomy): Eukaryota > Metazoa > Arthropoda > Insecta > Diptera > Culicidae > Anopheles > Anopheles cruzii. The sequence goes on along the minus strand of NW_026455910.1, from coordinate 1,390 downwards.
GGTAATCGGAAGAACGCTCCCACGTACCCTCTCACATAACCATCTAACGCTGTAATTAAATGGTTGGCAAGATGGCGAACATTTCGCCTTTCCATTAAATCGTGCTTAACGATGGTTTTTCGCTTCGAGCACGAGCATCGGGCAGCAAAAGCAAAGGTTGTTAAGATTCGCGTACAATTTTACTAGTGCGTACGCGGTCATCTCCGGAAAAAGTCGTCTACACGGCAATGAAAAAATCGGCGAACCGTCTGCGAAAGGCGAATGAAGCGACTCGGCCCCACACCGAAGCACTTCGTAACCGCACACGCACAAAGATGGTCATCGGCTGTGGGCGTCCATAAACATAAAAGGCACATGATGGAAAGGAAAAATGGCGGCAGATGGCGGCGGAGGCGATGGCGGAAGAAAGTACATAACCCAAAAACCGGTCCGGACCGCCCGGTCCGGTCGGTGGACTTGCGGGCCGCAAGTGTTGGCGAAGTGAGTCCGAACAGTCGTAAAAATGACCATTTCTGCTCGGTAAACTGTGGTCGCCCGTAGAACGCATAAAGAAAGGTCCAATCTTGAACCGCACCGGACCGTAACAGGGTGGGGACGGCGACGGCGAAGAACCACTATCAGTTCCCCATCAGCATCATCATCGCTGTCGTCACCGTTTATGCTATAATTTTCGACGACATTAATTTACCTCCGCAACATATGGGCCACGAGAGTTCGGGGCGAAGAGCGCCACGCTGGTGGCTTCATTTATTGTTTATAAATCACAGCCAATCACGGTTCGCTTCTTTGATAGCGTTTTCACCGTTCGGAAATGTAGTTCGATTTTTCACAGCGGAGCGACGATTGGGAAAACGCAAAAAGAAGTCCTGAATGAATTGGCACTGCGTTGCATTTGTCATTGTCATTAAAATGACACATAAAACTGTTGATGGTGCTAACGATGGACTCCATTATTTTCACAATTTCAACAATCTTTCCATCGATCGGTGGGGAGAACTATGAAAACTACACTCCTTCGTCGTTTCGAAACCGTTATCAATCACTAACTGGATCTCACTTGACAGGTTAACAACAAAACAGAAGCAATAGAATAATTGAAACAACCATTGGTCTCACGTCGGTCACGTCGTTTCTATTTCGGTCACTCGGCTACGGTTCACGGTTCTGAGAATCGCTCATAAAACTCTTGATATAATCCCAGCTCGTACGCGCTCATAGAACGAAAGGAAAATCGCTTTCCACAAGGGGCCCGATGAATACAACGAATAAAACTTTCCACTCCATCGTGTTTCTGGCCACGTTCCTTCTTTCGGTTGGCCAACAATAGCGACACAGTCCTTCTTGCCCCTTCTTTGTTGGCGAGGAATTTCGTGATGAATTCTTCTGTGGA
>NW_026455909.1:0-3362 GCF_943734635.1 Anopheles cruzii | reverse complement strand
GGACTTCAAGATACGGAACGGTCGCGGTGTTTGACTATTACCAACACTCAAAATTATATCCGAGAGTGTTTGCTAACACTGCAAAATTATTTCCGAGAGTGTTAGCAACACTCAAAGGTGAAACAAATCAAACCCCGGCAAGGGGAAACCAACAAAATCCCGGTAAGGGAAAACCATAGTGCGTTCGTCGTGCGTGAAAGTGAGTGAGCGAGCTCAACGCGGTGCAGCATCCAGTGGCAGGATGACGCCAACGCAAACCAGCACGGGAGCGATGGCGACGCGATGCGTCCCCGGCTACCGGGAAGCAATGGCCCCTACGACAGGGTCAGCGGCCGCGAGAGCGGCGCGCGCCGAAACGTTGACGCGCACGATGACGATGATGATGGAGATGAAGGACGAGATGAGAAAAGAGTTATCAGAAATGAAGAAGCGCGTCTTCGAAGAAAAGATGCGCGTAATTAGGACGAGTGAGTGGGTGGCCGAAGCAAGCCGATCGCACCGTAGGCACGATCGAGCGGAGCAGCATAGCGACAGATACACCGACGCAAAAAGTTATCAGGACAAATGTGGCGGACGGTACCGCACCGACTACAGCGTGCGAAGGGAAGCACCACGAGTGAGCCAGCTGAGTGCGTACGATAAATGGGAAGAAGAGAGGCAGTTCCTCAAATACTACCTCGAACCTAAGTACGATATAATCGCAGCAATGGATGAGCGGAAAGGACGCCAAACGGGCAATGTGAAGCCGATCGCAGGTCCAAGCCGTCGGCAGTCTGCGACCGTTACGCAACGCCGTGCCAGTGACCCCTACGCCGTGCAAGTGGACGACATTCGCCCAACGGCGGTCGCCAGCCGAACGGTGGCAATTTTACCTCCGTCCAAAATGGCCAACAGGAATCGCTTCACGACCACAAGTAAGCCCTCCACGCACAGCCAAACAGGCCTCGTCGAGTGTGCAGCAACGGTACCCGGAGCAGTGTACGGAATGCGAGCACCAACGAGACCTTCAAAACCGATCGGAATTGATCGTAGTGGTACGGTTCGGGACAGTTTCGTGCGTGTGATAGAAGGACCGCTACCTGCGTTGGAAGAGAAGAACACTGTCGCGCTAAGGGACGAGAGTGCAACGACCACCAAGCGATGCGAGGTGAATGGATGTGTTAGTGTCCTGCCGCCAACGAAGCCATTCGGCCGCAAGAGTGGCGGCATCACAGTGTTTAATGGAGACGACAAACCAACGACGCTCGGTGTGTCGGCGAAGAATAGCAGCCTAAATACGAGCCGCACGAGACTCAACGGCAGGTTACGGGGAAAGGAGGCAAGGAAGCCAGACTTGTCAGAGGAGCAATCAGCCGATCGTGCCGCGGCTGCAGTCGATATGGGAAAATCAGTCGCAGCAGCACCAGTAGCAGCAGTTGCCATGGAAGTGGATGACGCGGAGCACAGGACGTCGCAAGCCGACCAGATGAAACAGCTCGACGTGAAGGTGCTGAACAACGCGGCCCACAAGCAACGGCATGCGGAGAACGGTGCTGCCGAGCAGGAACCACCACCGGTTGACACCATCGAAGTGGATCGTTTGATCGTCGATCGTATCGGTGATGTGCCTTACGGGAATGGGCATGCCGCCGAAAGTGTGCTGCTGACCGATGACAACCCGACGCGCAGTAAGGAGCTTTCGGTGACGGCCAGACCCATGGTTGTCGGAGGCCCCGTGTTCGTGAACAACGCGCTGCTACCGAGCGGCGATCAAGCGTCTAGTGCGCGCAATCTGCTGGTGCAGGATTCGCGCGTGAGTCGGGATCGAGGTAAATCTCCCGACGATGCTGACCGCCACGGCAACAACGGTAAGGAGCTTTCGGTGACGGCCAGACCCATGGTTGTCGGAGGCCACGTGTTCGTGAACAACGCGCTGCTACCGAGCGGCGATCAAGCGTCTAGTGCGCGCAATCTGCTGGTGCAGGATTCGCGCGTGAGTCGGGATCGAGGTAAATCTCCCGACGATGCTGACCGCCACGGCAACAACAGTCAAGGCGCAGCAGCCACTGGACTGGTGGTACCCGGTGCAGCTGCCCCATGGGCAGAGCACTACGAAAAGAAACGTAATCGCAACTCGACTGAGTGCAGCAGCCATAGCAGCGAAGAGGACGATGGAGACAGCAACGGAAGCAGAAGTTGCAGTGCCGCCGGTAGCAGCAGCAGCAGCGACGAGGAGATCGGTGCCGAAGAGGCGCCACACGGCCAACACGGAGCGCGAGAAGGTGCCGATGGCGCCTTATCCGCTCTCGAAGGCGTCCACGTTCGTGCCGACGCACAGCAACTACCGAAACCACCTCCACAGGCTGTAGTACGTGAACCAGATCGCGCGCTACAACCTCACGACGCGGCTGTCGATCGCGACGAACCTCCTGCTGACCCCGAGCGGGATGGCGAGGAGCACGGCCAAGTACTCGCACTCCGGCGAACTGTTGGCGCTAATGAATCTCGGGAAGGACGCGCCGGACAACACGTCGGCCGACCGCCTGACCCTGAACAACTGCTAGGCGGTGTACACTGCGGCCAAGGAGCAGCCACCGTCGGGCGAGAACCGGCGCGCTCGGAGGAGCCCGCGGTGACGGCCAAATGGGTGGTCGTCGGATGCATCCTAGTGGCGAAGCGGGCGCAGCTGGACGATGCTGATGGCGATGGCGACGGTGACGCGGCAGGAAGAGATGCGGTCGGAGGTGGTGGTGATCCCAGCCACCCGAGCGGCGGAATGGTCCTTGGCGGAATGGTACAGGTGCCAGCGATCGTGGCGGCGTTCCTTGTGTCTATCTTTGCGACCACCGTCGGTTCGATCATGAGCGGCGAGTCGTCGAGCATGTCTACGGCGACCACTTCGCGCTTCGTTCTCGACTTCGTGCGCGTGGCTGCGATTTTACTGTCCACTAAGCTTAAAATGAACCCGGACAATCTAGCGACGCCGTTAGCGGCTGCCATCGGTGACGTGGTAGTAATAGCCGATCCCAAGCTACCCCGAAACAATACCCGGCCCGGCAAGGGCATAGAATTAGGGATGCCCGGCGAGGGCATAGGCACGTCCGGCAAGGGCATAGAATTAGGGATGCCCGGCGAGGGCATAGGCACGCCCGGCGAGGGCATAGAAGTAGGGATGCCCGGCGAGGGCATAGGCACGCCCGGCGAGGGCATAGAATTAGGGATGCCCGGCGAGGGCATAGGCCGCGAGGCCGCATGAAAACGTAACGTCAGGCGCGGGCTAGCAGGCTATCGTACGAAGACCTCACCAGACAACCGCGTCGTCGTACTGGGGGGGAGTGTTACCAATAGCCGCGGCTATTGGTAGAGCCAGCTAGCCGCCACAA
>NW_026455908.1:0-3363 GCF_943734635.1 Anopheles cruzii | reverse complement strand
GCATCGTTGTCAGCAAGAAGGTGACTGTGAATTGTAACCCGCGAAGCAGTGTGTACTGGGAAGAAAAGTGTTGAATAAAGAATACAACCCTTTTTTAAAAGACCCCCTACGCAGCCTCTTGCTTAACTCAACGCCGATCACGCTTCGCCCTATATAAGGTGGGCAAATTCGGGCGGAACGTCAGTTCTGGATCATATCTCAGTGGAAGAACAACCGCATGCGCGAGCGAACTATGTACGAAGAAAACACAAGTTGTTTAACCACTCTCCAGTCTACTCATCAAGTCTACTCTCTCATTTCTCTTCGCTCTCTGAGCAGAGTCGTTAATTACCGAACTTTGTGCTTAAACTGTTGCATTCGCAACATTTTAAAAAACTTGTGCAGCTACGCCGCGTGTGTGGTAGTGCGCCAGTGTAAGTGGCCTAAGGACAAAGCAGTGTAAGTGTAGGTGTAAAGCAAGAAGCGTCGTGTAGTGACCGCGCTTCACCGGCCGTCGAGCGGCGCACGACCCGTATAAACTTCTTGCTACCGTAGAACGGAATACACCAATTCAATCGTGCAGTGACAAGTTTCGCCCGGTCGTCAAGCGACCCACGACCACTACGTTAAGCCAGCATGGCGCGTCACGAACTCAGCCCAGCGTCAGGCAGCCAACCAGCGACGCCCCCGGGCCGATCGCCAACTCCACCGCCGACCCATTACGCTTCTTCGCTCTTCGCTTCAGCAATTAGAGGAGAAGATGCAAAGCTTGTCCCTCATGCTGGAAACGATATTGGCGCGTACTAACCTAGGAGAGGAGACACGCGATCGACACGACACGCCAGTTGACTGTGACGGCACTCACATGTATCCCGAAGACAATGGTGTAGTGTGGCCGCGCCGATTTTATAGGAAATAAAATAGGGTAACAATTATAACAGAGTAGGGTAACGATTACAGCAGAGGATGAAAGTCGGCGAGTACGGCGCTGCGTGGTGTATGACAGTGGAAGCGTACCAGAGAGCACCGATCACAGAGTTTTACCCGAGTACGAACAGATATAATAAAGACCGCTGTTGCGTAAAAAAAAATATCATGGTACGTCCTAGCCGCTAGCACCAGCGCACCTAGCGGATTTATTAGAAACTATAGCTAGAACGACGCACGCACATCTAGTACCCTTAGAGAAGATGAAAAAGGGAGAAACGAACAGTTCGCGACAGACAGTGGAGAAAGAAAGACTTATGATTTTTGATCTCCTCCTCCTCCTCCTGATAATCAGATTTCAGTGAATAAAGAGGTTCTACAAAAAAGGTTTTCTAGTTTGTCGCGTTGAATAAATTTAACACTCAAAAATTATAAGGCTTGTAATTGAGAGTGGAAGATTTATGTAGTGATTGGTTTGAAAAGAGAACCAGAACTATTTTGTGGCTTGCAAAAGCGTGGTTCATTAATACGAATGATTGAAACCGTCTTCGAATCCCGGTCCAGATGGACTTCCCGCAATCATCATCAAACGGTATGGTGGGTTACTTGCCTACCCTCTAGCCCGCGTTTTTGCGCTCTCTATTAAACAAAGTACTTTTCCCACTATCTGGAAGTCTTCCTGGATGATACCTATACACAAAAAGGAAGACAAAACTAAAATCGAGAACTACCGAGGTGTGACCTCTCTTTGTGCTTGTTCAAAAGTGTTCGAATCTGTAATATATAAAGCCCTTATGAACTACAGCTTAAGAATTATTAGTAGCCGACAACATGGGTTCTTCCCTAAGAGGTCGGTTTCTACAAACCTGCTTGAGTTCGTCTCAATGTGTCACACTTCGTTTGCAAATGGCCATCAAATGGATACCATATATACTGACTTAAAGTCTGCTTTTGATCGCGTCAACATCGATATACTACTGGCCAAGCTCGAACGAATCGGGATTGAAAGACATCTGATCGCTTGGTTCCAATCGTATCTGACCGGACGGCTTTACCGGGTCAATTTAGAAGGCCTCACCTCTAGAGAGTTCGCGAGTACGTCTGGAGTACCACAAGGCAGTAACCTGGGCCCACTCCTATTCTCGCTGTACATTAACGACCTAGTTTCTGTAATAGCCAATAACGCTTGTTTAATGTATGCCGACGACGTTCGATTGTTTATGCCTGTGTCCTCTATAAACGACTGTGCATCTCTGCAAAAAATATGCAATAATTTCTGTGACTGGTGAGAACTAAACGATCTCTGCATCGCTGCCCAGTGAACAATTTTGAGTGCCCGAGCCGAAAGTTCACAGTTACGTTGAAAGTTCGGAGACAATCCTATGTATATTTTCTTCGCCAAATCGTTCTCGACTTTGTCCGAACTTTGAAATGGCGTAACGCCCGACTGTCAGTTTAAATTCTCTCGCGCGTGCCCCTTGTCTCTCTCCCTCTCTTCTATGTGTCCCCTCTCTTCTTTGTATTCCCCCATTTTCTTTCTCTTCTATCCCGACCCCAAATAAAATAGTTCGTGTTTGGTCGGTTTCGAATCGGTATATTTTTTCTCTCTTTTCTTTGGATCACTCTCACTCTCACTTTTCACTATCGGTATGATGCGGTGCGGATGATGCTTGATGACGACGCAGACACTTGTTGTTGCATGTTTTGTGTTGGAATCCCATCCATAGTTTAGTTGGACATCTGAAACGAGCAAAGTGAAAACTTTTGCACATTATTTGAACATTACGGAACACTGTCCAATAAACTTACCTGTATTATTTTATCAGGATCAAACATTATGGAACGAAATGCACATCACTGGAGACTTTGCACTGGGGACTTAGAAAATATAAATTTATAGAGAAAGCCAGAGCGAGGTCAACCAAAAACCCTAAATCCGGACAGACTCGAAGTTAAAACAGACTGAAGTTCGATCAGAGAGTTCGGGATTTTTTCTCGACCTCGCTGTCTCTTTTTTTCTATTCCTTTCCCTTTCCCGCATTCGTTCGTCTTCCACACGCTCGTGTCCGACTCGACGTTCGGCCCTTCCTCCCTTCCCTCTCCGGGTAAATGAAACCCACAAGCTCGCGTTCGTATTGCCTCTCGGCTCTGGCACCCCTCCTCTCCAGGTAATTTGAACCCACAAGCTCGCGCGTGGAACTCCCTCCTCTCGTGGTTTCCTCCGCTCTTTTCCGCCGCTGCCCACGAGCGGACCCTCACGAGCCCGCCTGCCCGTCTTTTCTCTTCCTCGTCGCAGGCAGAGGGGGTTCGGTTTCAGCCTTCCTCATCCCTTCCTCAGGCCGAGGGGTAGCTCGGGCACTCAAAATTGTTCACTGGGTGTCGATAAGTGTCGTACAGTAACATACTTCAGGGGCCAATAGGACCATCTCTCATTCGTATTATCTATTAAACGCGCCA
>NW_026455907.1:0-3363 GCF_943734635.1 Anopheles cruzii | reverse complement strand
TGGAGGAGGACATGAGTGCAAGGACAGTTGGAGCGGAGAACCGTTGGTGAAGCGAATATAGAGGCAGGCGGACGACCCCCTTATGGTGGAGGGCAGAATTGTGGCCGAAAGCATCATATTTTTGTTTGACACGAGAACTTCCTTAACAAACTTACTTAAGTACTAATCAAACTTACTTAACAAACTTACTTAAGTCCTTATCAAACTTACTTAACGAACTTACTTAACAAACTTGCCTAACAAACTTTCTTAAGTACATATAGAACTTACTTAACAAACTTACTTAACAAACTTGCCTAACAAACTTACTTAAGTACTTATCAAACTTACTTAAAATCTTACTTAACAAACTTGCCTAACAAACTTACTTAAGTCCTTATCAAACTTACTTAACAAACTTACTTAACAAACTTTTTTAACAGACTTACTTAAGTATTTATCAAACTTGCTTAAAAACTTACTTAACAAACTTGCCTAACAAACTTACTTAAGTCCTTATCAAACTTATTTAACAAACTTATCTCACAAACTTGCCTAACAAACTTACTTAAGTACTTATCAAACTTACTTAACAAACTTGTCTTACAAACTCACTTAAGTACTTATCAAACTTACTCAACAAACCTACTTAAGTACTTATTAAACTTACTTAACAAACTTTCTTAAAAAACTTGCTTAACAAACTTCCTTAAGTACTTATCAAACTAACTAAACAAACTTACTCAACAAACTTGCCTAACAAACTTACTTAAGTACTCATCAAACTTACTAAACAAACTTACTTAACAAACTTGCTTAACAAACCTACATAAGTACTTTTCAAACTTACTTAACAAACTTACTTAACAAACTTGCTTAACAAATTTACTTAAGTGCTTATCAAAGTTACTTAACAAACTTACTTAACAAACTTGCCTAACAAACTTACTTAAGTACTTATAAAACTTACTTAATAAACTTACTTAACAAACTTGCCTAAAAAACTTACTTAAGTTCTTATCAAACATACTTAACAAACTTGTCTAAAAAACTTACTTAAGTACTAATCAAACTTATTTAACAAACTTACTTTAGTACTTATTAAACTTACTTAACAAACTTACTTAAGTGCATATCAAACTTAATTTACAAACTTGCTTAACAAACTTACTTAAGAACTTATCAAACTTACTTAACAAACTTACTTAACAAACTTGCCTAACAAACTTACTTAACAAACTTACTTAAGTACTTATAAAACTTACTTAACAAACTTACTTAACAAACTTGCCTAACAAACTTACTTAAGTACTTATCAAACATACTTAACAAACTTGTCTAACAAACTTACTTAAGTACTTTTCCAACTTATCTACCAACTAACTTATGTACTCATCTAACTTATTTAACAAACTTACTTAAGTACTTATCAAACTTACTTAACAATTTTACTTAAGTACATATAAACTTAGTCAAGAAACTTACTTAAGTACTTATCAAACTTACTTAACAAACTTGCCTAACAAACTTGCCTAACAAACTTACTTAGGTACTTATCAAACTTAATTAACAAACTTACTTAACAAACTTGCCTAACAAACTTACTTAAGTACTTATCAAACTTATTTAACAAACTTACTCAAGCACTTATCAAACTTACTTAAGTACTTATCAAACTTACTCAACAAACTTACTTTAGTACTTATAAAACTTACCTAACAAACTTTCTTAAAAAACTTGCTTAACAAACTTACTTAAGTACTTATCAAACTAACTAAACAAACTTACTCAACAAACTTGCCTAACAAACTTACTTAAGTACTCATCAAACTTACTAAACAAACTTACTTAACAAACATGCTTAACAAACCTACATAAGTACTTATCAAAATAACTTAACAAACTTACTTAACAAACTTGATTAACAAACTTACTTAAGTACTTATAAAACTTACTTAATAAACTTACTTAACAAACTTGCCTAAAAAACTTACCTTAGTACTTATCAAACATACTTAACAAACTTGTCTAACAAACTTACTTAAGTACTTATCAAACTTACTTAACGAACTTACTTAAGTACTAATCAAACTTATTTAACAAACTTACTTTAGTACTTAAGTACATATCAAACTTAATTTACAAACTAGCTTAACAAACATACTTAAGTACTTATCAAACTTACTTAACAAACTTGCCTAACAAACTTACTTAAGCACTCATCAAACTTACTTATTAAACTTGTCTAACAAATTAACTTAAGAACTTTTCAAACTTACTTACCAAACTTTCTTAAGTACTTATAAAACTTACTTAACAAACTTGCCTTACTTACATACTTTAGTACTTATCAAACTTACTTAACAAACTTGCCTAACAAACTTACTTAAGTACTCATCAAACTTACTTATTAAACTTGTCTAACAAATTAACTTAAGTACTTTTCAAACTTACTTACCAAACTTACTTAAGTACTTATCAAACTTACTTAACAAACTTGCCTTACAAACTTACTTAGGTACTTATCAAACTTACTTAACAAACTTACTTAACAAACTTACTTAAGTACTTATCAAACTAACTTAACAAACTTACTTAAGTATTTATCAAACTTATTTAACAAACTTACTTAAGTGCTTATTAAACTTACTTAACAAACTTACTTAGGTACATATCAAACTTACTTAACAAAATTACTTAAGTACTTATCAAACTTACTTAACAAACTTGCCTAACAAACTTACTCAACAAACTAGCCTAACAAACTTACTTAAGTACTTATCAAACTTACTTAACAAACTTGCCTAACAAACTTACTTTAGTACTTATCAAACTAACTTAACAAACTTACTCAACAAACTTGCTTAACAAACTTACTTAAGTACTTATCAAACTTACTAAACAAACTTACTTAACAAACTTACTTAACAAACTTGCCTAACAAACTTACTTAAGTACTTATCAAACTTACTTAACAAACTTACTTACAAACTACTTAAGTACTTACTTAAGTTCTACTTATAGTAGTAGAGCGCTCGGTGCGCTCGGTGCGCCCGGTGCTCCAGGTGCGCCCGGTCAGCCCGGTGCGTCCGATGCTCCCGGTGCGCCCGGTCAGCCCGGTGCTCCAGGTGCGCCCGGTCAGCCCGGTGCGCCCGATACTCCCGGTGCTCCCGGTGCGCCCGATGCTCCTGGTGCCCGGTCAGCCCGGTGCGTTTGGTGCGCCTGATGCTCTCGGTGCTCCCGGTGCGCTTGGTGCGCCCGATGCTCCCGGTGCGCTCGGTGCGCCCGGTGCTCCAGGTGCGCCCGGTCAGCCCGGTGCGCTTGTTGCGCCCGATGCTCCCGGTGCTCCCGGTGCGCCCGAAAATATCATACCGCCAAAATGAT
>NW_026455906.1:0-3364 GCF_943734635.1 Anopheles cruzii | reverse complement strand
CGCACCGAACCGGCAAGCGCACCGCAAGCTCCACTCCTTGCCGTGCGCCACACCGAAGATAACAATAAAGATGTTAATTTCAGATATAATTTCTATACTCCCCCCCCCCCCCCCCGGTCCGGGCGGCGCCCCGTGGGGGAGAATAAGGAATCACTCCCACATCACCCGCCTGCCTCCCCCCCGGCAAGGTGTGGCCGACTCGGCGGTGTCATGTCTCATTTTCCGTCGCTTTTCCGGGGCTTCCTTTCACCTTCCTTCCAGGCGGTCGGCTCACCCGACGACGACGGCGACGAGTAACTTTTAGGGCAACAAACTTCTTCTTCCCGTTCATCTCGTGAGTGTATCGCGCATATGTGTCCCCCCCACCCCCGACCACTCCCCGCGCCATAACAGCCCGCTTCACCGTTAATTGATCTGTCAGTCGGCGCGTCGACTGCCTCCTGCCACGTTGATGGTCGTTGACCGTGAAAGTGTGGTGGGGGCGGCGGCTGCACACTTTCATTCCGTTGGATTTGGACCCCCCCCTGCCGTGGGGTCGGGTCTTTGTGTCTCGCTTGACGACAACTTTCCCTACATCCTCTACGCGATCACCACCCCCCCAAAGTCCCGAGGGTCCCGGGGTTTCCAACTCCCGAGCAACCCGAAACCCGAAATGACACTGGAGGTATCGGGAAGCCTGCGGGGTATGGGAAGGGCTGGAAGGGGTTTGGTCTGGCGCTGGTTTTTGGGACCGTGAGCCCTGGATGTTGGACCTGGACTGTGGACCTTGAGCATGGAGTTGAACCTCGGACACGGTCCTGGAGCATGGATCTGGACCTCTGGACTATGGACATCGAACACTCGGATCTCCAGCATGAACCTGGACGGTGGACATGAATCTGGAGCCTGGACTTGAGTCTGGACCATGGCGTTGAACCTCGAGTCCCGAACCTGGACGCAGTGTCCAGATCAAAGGAGCCCCCAGCAAAGGCTTCTTTTTGGTCGATAGTTCGCGAGCTTCGCAACGGGGTGATGTCTGCCGCCCCGCCAGTCTGTTCCAAGGACCGGCCCAAGACGGCCCAGTATCGGTCGCGTGTTTGACGGTCGGTCCATCCCAAACTTGAGAGGTTCTTGAGCTACAGGTCAGCTGCCCATTGGACCAACGTTTCCTGCTGGCTGTGGTGCGGCTGGTGACATCTGTCAAACGGTGACGGAGCTGGGGACGAGTTGGGGGCATACTGGGCCAACAGGGAGACGCCGGGAGTGGAGCGGCCGGAGAGTAATGGCCGCTCAGGAGTTGGCTACTACTTTCTGGACGCGTGGCCCTCATGACCTCATGTGGGCATTGTGTCCCACGTGCGTGCAGGGAGGTTCTGGGCTGGACTGGGCGTGGACGTGGAGGAACTGTACCCTCTTATCGCCCCCCCCACTTCTGTTGGCAAACAAAAGTTTAATTAAGAAACTGGAGCTGGCCAACGCCAGGTCCCGGTCGCTGGAAAACTTTCTTCCAACCTTTTCTTCCAGGTCCAAGAGCGACCAAATCTTTGGAGTGACCAAATCTGCTGGTCAAGCGCTGGGCTGCAGACGCTGGCTGGTTGCTTCTTGCACACATGGACTGCAGAGGGGTGTGGCGGAGGGTCTTGAGGTGTGAAGGGGGTTGGTGCCGTCCTAAGCAAACACACACACACACACACACACACAGACATCCAAAGGCAGACTTTTGTCTTATTATTTTCAACAAACATTGGTGGTCCTACAGGGTGAGTGTGGTGGCGGGTCCTGTAGTGTCCGGGGCTCCGGTTCAGGAGGAGGAGGCGCCCGGGCAAGAAGGCCAGGGGGGGCGGGAGGGTTTGAGGACTCGAAGAGAAGAATTATCAAGTGTCCCGATGCTGAAGTACATCAAGAAGAAGAAGAAGCAGAAAATGAAGACTCTCTTGAAGTCAACTCCCGATATCGGCCATCCGAGTCTTCTCGGCTCGGATGGCCCGAAAGGAGCAAGGAGTGTCCTCCTCGTGTGTCCTGCAAGATAGAGAAGTCAACCTCCTTTCCTCCTCCCCACAGAGGCCCTCGTTTGGCCAGCGCGCGAGAAGGAGGATGAACTTTGAGCCTGAAACGGGGCGTGGTACGACTCGAATCCGCCGAACCGTCATCCTTTCGTTCTCTCTCTCTCTCTCTCTCTCTCTCTCTCGGCCTAGTTCTCGTCGCCTCGCTCGCTCGTGTGCTCCAATGGCTTCTAGAGGCGGAGCTTTTCCGGAGCCACACATAGCGATTCGGACCCACAGGCCCAGACCCAGAGGCAGGCAGAGGGACCGGGGGCTCATCCTGAGTTGACTTCTGCCAAAATTCCCCCACCCCCTTCCGCAACCTTTCCTCAGTGGGTCTTCAGTGGGCTGCAGTCGGCTCCTGCAGGGCAAAGTGTCCCAGGTCCCCAGGAAGGCAAGGGCTTGGGCACGCATGGGGAACAGCTCCACACCGCCGTCACCGGTCATCCATAAACAGACTCAAATAGCCCCCTCCCACTCCTCCATCACCTCTCCATCAACCGAAAAGCGATCCACCGCCGTTGCTGCTGCGTGCTGCATACCTTCAGGCGCCGTTCAAAGCGCGGACGCGCGAGGCAATGGACGGATCGACGGAGCGACACGGCACGAACCATTTTCGCAAAAACACCTCACCTCACCCGCACCTGCACCCGGCCCCCCCCTTTTCTCTGCCCTCCACCCCCTCCCCCGGGGAACAATCGTAAAAACGCGGCGCGGCTCGATTCCCTTCGAAATGTGGGTCACCACCGACCGCCGGCGGCGGGCACCGTGCGCGTGCCTCGCGCACACTGTTAGCGTGTTAATCCTCCCCCCCCGCCCCTTCGCCCCCCCCCCCCCCCCCACCCCGCCCCCCCCCCCGCAGACGTCGCAGCCTCGCACGCTCGCGCGCGCGCCACCGCGCCGTTAGTTAAGGTTGTCAGCGAAATAGACTGTAAAAATGATTGATGCACTCACATGTAGCCTTCCCCCCCGCGCAACCGCACCCCCTCACACACACCACCGCACCGACAAACCCCATCCGACCGCACGCGTCGGGCCTTTGAATTGGCTTTTCTTTTTCGGAGCGAGCGCGCGAACCGCCCCTCCTAGATGCTGCGTGAACGGGAGGAGGTGCGTGCGTGTGTGGAGGGGCGGAGGGGTGGGGGGGACATAAAAACGGACCGCGGAAAACACGTGTGCCCGTGGGCGCGTGGACGGGGTCCGAGTGGGGGACCGAAAAGAAGAGAAATACAGGGTGTGGTCCATTAAGGATATATTTTTTCATTTGCTTATAAAAAAAAAACGGCTTCGCACTTTTCGATGCTTGAACTTTTATTCGAAAGGATAGTTTATTTCATTTTTTT
>NW_026455905.1:0-3364 GCF_943734635.1 Anopheles cruzii | reverse complement strand
CCCTTTGTTGGCGTCGCTCGCCGACTTTCGATGTCTTATGTTCCGTTCCTTTCTTTTTTTACGGTGTTTGGTTTGTCCCGAAAAATCCGTTCCACAAACGAGTGAACCGGTGTGGTGACGGCAGTGTCAGCAGTCAGAGAACACCGGTGGTCCCCGGAGCTGGACGCACTGCCCAGCTTAAGTTTCTTGCCGGCTTGCCTAATCTCTTCCCACTTTTCGGTTCGCTCGTTGATTACCCTCCGCACCGCAAATCGGCAGGAACTGGCCATTTACGTGTGTGTTACTTCCGTGGCCCAGGACGGCCGCGGCGACTGACTGACCGCGGCAACCGCTGCCGGCAGGGGAACCGGGCGCCTAAGTGCTGAAAACCATTAAAGCGGGCGTCGGTGGCTCTCGTCGGGGTTTGAAAAATGGTTTCAGATTTACGTAAGCCCGCGGCTGTACGCCCGCCGGCCAGACCCGAAGGTGTTGGCCACCCAAGTCAACCGGAGTGAAGGGCGAAAAAAAAAAACGAGCCGAAAAAAGGTTTTCTATTTGCGGTATTATGCTGGCTTTTGTGGTGGGGGGGAGGGGGGGGGGGGACGGGGGGTGGCAGTCAGTTTTCCAGTCTCCCCATTTTTTGCGGATGTTTGCGCTTCTTCCCCCTCAGGCCCGTAACCGTTCCATTTGTTTAAGCAGCTCGGTTTTGTTTCCCGAAACGATAGCCATTTTCATTCTCAACCTGCCGCCGAATTCGAATCCCGGGTGGCGGGCCTGAGCGCCAGCCTGACAGCCGTGGGGCGGCCGCCGAGGTTGTCATAAATTAAGCTTAATGAAACAAACCAAAAAAAAAAAAGGAAGAAAAACAACGAAAGGCGTCCGGCTTAAGCGGATTCTCCACTTTGATTCGCGTTTGAGTAACCTGCGAAAATGCGAAACAAAACCGCGGATACCCGCGAAAGGAAAACCCGGAAAACTCGGAAATATCCGGTGAAAAAAAAACAGTGATACCGAAACACCCCTGGCAAGTGCATTCCTCGGTGTGCTAGGATGCCTAATGTGATTGTTACGGTTGCGGTGCGCCCCGAAGGCACTCGGACTAGGAACGTTCCCAGGAGATGCACCTGGCGCGCTCTGCTCGCTTATCACACCCGGGGCAGCACTACTTAGGGAGCATACATTATACTTCTTCCTGGTCTGGTTTTTTTTTCGGCCACGGCGTACCGAATAAAAACGAGGTCGAAGCACCCGCAGGTAACACCAGTACTGTCATGTTTCGGGTCGTTGCGGCTTACGGAGTAGAAAAGATAATCATGCGCTGCCGGGAACATGGCCGAATGAAGGTAGTTAAATGTTTCGAATCCACGGGCTATGATTCACTGGGTAATCCACGTCCACGGACTCCAAGACTTTTTTCAAATACACTCGGGCATTCGGGCAGTTACAAATTGGACAGCCAACCTACAGCTGCGTGGCTGGCTCCAATGCAGGACATCCATTTAAAACAAAATGGCACCCATTAAATGATTTAAAATAAACATTATTGCTCAGTTGAACAGAATGGATGAAAGACTGTGATGAAAAAGAGAGTTCATTTGCTTATTTGGCAAACATTGTGGTTCTGGCTTCCTAGGAATTCTATTTACTGCGGGCTACTGTGGCTATCGGAACTGGTTCCGGTTGGGATCTCATTGTTTTAGTACACCGTCGAGCAATGCGACTAAGAGTCACTCACTTTCACATGAGTGCCACCCGCTCGGCAAGCTCGTTTTGCCAGCTGTTTTGTGGTAAGCGGCCCGAACCCACAGTAAACCTGCCCATTCACGGTAGAAGCTTTAAGAAATGGCAGGCTCTGTGGAAGTATCCTTCTCGCAAGGACCGTCAAAGTGCCGTTGAGAGGCCGTCTCCGTAGCAACGGCTGACAGGCATGTATCATGTTCCAATGGAACTATTTTCACTTCCATTTGTCAGATCCTCTGACGGGCGACTGGCGGATCAAAAGTGTGTCGGGTTTAACTCCAAATCGTGGGGCGATCCGTTTAGATGTTCTCAAACCATGCTCGATGGTCGTAGGCGAAGCTTTTCAAAAATCGGCCCGTCATAGCTATCAGGTCGACAGGTCGCGCTCGCAATCCCTTGGAGGGCCGTCGGTGCCAACAACCAGAAACCGGCCCAAAGGGCTCTGGAAACGGTGGCTCTGTATTTTTTTCGCTATGACGTTATTTTTATCGCGATGACAAACGCGTGGCAAAGCCCATCGGTTCACCACAACCGTTCCAATCTCATTTCGTTACCAACAACCCATTTCGTACGAATGTCGCCTCGAGCCCCCGCGAGGGCCTGTGAGCCCGACCTGACCAGAAGTGCCCGAGCCACGTGCTGTAAAAGCGCTTAACCGTTTTCATTTGCCTCTCTCTCTCGGCTCGGCTCGGGATTTTTTCAACGCCATTTGCAGACAAATCAACAATATTCGCCACCGTGGCAATGATGATCGCTTTAGGGGTGTCATTAGGGCTTCCGAGACTTTCGAGTGCCCTTCTCTGAACCCGTGCCAGGGCGGGGCGGGGCGGGGGGCCGTGTTGCGACATTTATTTTTTATGCATACCAATTGATTGAACACGGTGAACACGCGTTCGGTGGGTTCAATGTTGCTATCTGTTCTTGCTGGGTTTTTTTTCGCCAGCTCTGCCAGGATAAAGCCAACCCTGGCGGGCTTCGGATGTGTAAAATCGACGCTTAACGACCAGCGCCGACCAATATAACCGGAGCAAAGTGAGGCATAAATGGAAGATTTCCTAGGCATTTAACCATGGCCAAGACATGCAGAGACCCACAGAGAAAGAGCAAGAGAGAGAGAGCGTGCGAAGGAAGAACAAATTTCTAAGCTACGCAATAATCTCGCACGAACGAATGGTTTTAATAAATGTTTATGATGGTGTGGAGGATTTGGTTATTGGTTTGTTTGCCCACACTAATGGGGCCATGCCCTTTCGAGCTGGCGTCGTGAACCGAGAAATGTTGATTTTTTTTCTTCAATTTTACTACACCCATTTCGGCTATCATGAGATCGTGAGTTCATACGAAACGAACCGCTTGGTGCGAAACATTTTAACGAATACACTCTGTCAACTTTCTATAGCCGCACCCACATTTTCAACGTATCTTCCAAACCGTCTTTCCGATTCAACTTCTGTTTTTGGGACTTTTTTAAGTAGGCAAAATTACGAATAAAACCATTTGGTTGGATTGAAGTTTTATGATTTCTAGCTTTTTATCGACCAAATACGATATAGGCACTGTCAACTTTCTATAGCCGCACTTTGAGTTTTGCTTCTGAAAATATTTTTCATAGCGAGTTTTGCAAGTGAATTACTTAAATATGTCA
>NW_026455904.1:0-3366 GCF_943734635.1 Anopheles cruzii | reverse complement strand
CTAAGCTGCCCGTTGACTGTTTTCCAATAAATAAATAAATAAATAAACACTGGGTTGTTCAGTAAGTTCCAATGTTCCAGTTCCAATTTATGAATTCCATCCTTGAAGTGAGAACAATTCCACGCATGAATTTAGGTCTGGAAATAGGAATTAGTTCTGGAAACAGATGGAAGTCGCTAGGGTCCAAATCTGGTGAATACGGCGGATGCTTAAAAAATTAGAACTTTACTTCATGGATTTTTGCCAATGTCAAAATGCTCTTGTGACACGGTGCATTGTCCTGATGATGAAGAACGATTTTCCAATACGATATTCTGTATTTTTCCTACGATTTCATGTGTTTGCTACTGTTTTCTGACGTTTTTGACATGGATCGTCTTGAAGGCTTGTACGACGACGTTTAAATTCAGACAACCCCCTTTTAAAGTACTAATTAGGGGCAAAGAGTCCTTATGGACATTCGCCCGTAAATATCCTTTGCTTCCGAACCTTCCAAAACATAAAAGTTCTATCACAGCATAATACATGTTTTTTCCAATGTAAAAAATACTATGACACGTCGATAATAAATGGCTTGTAAACAAAGAATGAATTGAAATATTGAAATGAAACATCGCACACGTTCATATGAAGAGTGTACCAACATACCAAAAATATAATTAGGTTAGCAGCAGTGCCCTCTGTTATTGTACCGCAAAACTTATTGGACAGCCTGGTACGCCAGTGCGGGATGCGTTGGCAAAAAGCGGTTCGATTTGAATGGATCCAAAGTCTGAAAGACCACGATTGTATGCCACGAGCAACTCTTGTTGACATGAAAGAGGCATACTCGAGGCAAAGAAAGCAGTAAAGCAGCGAACCAAAGTAAAATTATCTTTCATCTTGAATGTTGCTATGACGTGCTAACATCGTCTCCATGAAAAACACATAATTAAACGTTTTAAACAAACAACCATTTTGTGATTCCTTTTTGTTACTGGACTGACCCTTCCAAACTTGTGAATGGAAAGTGTCACTACGCCAAGGCCAATGTGTCGGTGAACGAGCCATTTTCCACTGATTTCTAGCCACTCTCGCCGCGGAGCAGCCCGAGAGCCCTCACGGGGGCAACATCGTGGCAATTTATCCATATGCAACAGACAACCAAGACCGAGACAGTGAATCGGCCGACCGCTCAACACTTCGTTTACACTTTATCATCGCCACACACACGCCCTAAGGATACCGTTCGCCAACGGCACACCGTACAGGACCTACCGAGAGAAACCCGCCGAGACACGGGCAACAGACGGCTTCGCACGGTCGGTGGACAGTAGCAGCAGTACAGTGTGTTTAGTTTAAAATCACACACTAGCCAGCCAGCCAGCCAGTGGGCAGCATGATGAAGATTTTTCCTCATCCACTCCGGCCATCAGCAAAATGGTGGGTCTTAGAGCGAGTGCTCTTCTAAGATGCTTTCCTCCAACGCGCGCGCGTTGATTACATCGGTACGAATCCGATCCCCGTTGCTAGCCCACTAGGGAGCCCACCATGGAGCCGGGTAAAGTGAAGCTAATGAGATTCATACCACCTGTTGAGAGTGAGCCCAACTGTGAGCCCAACACCCCGAGAGCTGGGCAGAGAACTTCGGACCCAGAAGTAATCATCTGCGCGCACTGTAAACTCAACCTCGGTGTTTGGGGAAATCCGGCCACAAAAACACACAGCACCAACATATTGGTGCATTGGTTTGCGTGAGCCACTCGTGACGTGACGCGCACGTCGCGGCAGAAAGGCAGTATTGAAAATTAGACTAACATCCTGTCACTCGTGTGCTGCGGCACCGGAGTGTGTGTTGCGCCACTGCGACGACCGCGGCACCACATCGACCCCCGACAGACCGCAAGACGTGGGACCGCGTATTGCGTGCATGCTGGGCGCGAGCGTGAGTGACGTGAATAAATTATGCAGCAGCATAGCGGCGCGAATGCAATGCAGAGCTCGTGCGGAAAACCGGAAAACTTGGCTGCCACACAGGGACAAACATACAGCAACCGGCAAACACACACACACATGCCAACGACGCAAAAGAACAAGATTTATTTCGGAGCGAACGTCTGTGTCTTAAGGATACAGGTCCTTCACCGCAACCGCCGTGAGTCGCACAGAAAGAACTCGGAACGTGTGGTTCGGTCGCACGCGTTTGCGGTTTCGATTTGCACCCGGCCGCGGCCATCCCCCGCGGCAGGAACCGCGGCGTAGCAGGAGTCGTCACAGTTTTTCCATTAACATTTTTGTTTTGTTTCGAAAAGCTTCTTAAACATTTATTAAGCCAGGGGCGCCGAGCGGAAGAACCGGGACACGGTTCGGTGCCGACGAACCACCGGCTAAGTTTGCCCGAGGTGAAGTCACCTTCACCGTGCGCCGTCCCTTCCCCCAGCCAGTCGGTCCGCGGTATAATGATTATTAAAAGAACCAGAAGCCGCAAACTTTCGCAGGCGAGAAGATCCGCTAAGCGAATCCGAAGCCGTCCGGCCGGCCGGCGGCTAATGCCAAAGTTTAATGGCCACATGAGGGGCAGAGTTCCATTCATCATTGGCACCGGCCCCGGTCAAGTCATTGGGCGCACCGGAAGTTTACGTACGCCACCTTCAATTAATTCTGAGCTCGCCAGGGAGACCGACCACATCGCGCCAGCTTTTTCGCTTTTGCCATCCGCGGACGGACGGACACCCGCGTGGAGCCTTTATTTATTGTCACCGAGTTTTGGGCTTTATTATTGGAAAAGTTTCGCTTTTCTTCTGGCCGGGCGGTGGCGGGCGAGCAACAGCTGAAACGGGCCGCTCGCGTATTCACGGGACGACATTTCGAATTGATGAAATGAAACCACAATAAAAAATGGCCACCATCCCCAGGGGAAAGCAAATGGTGTCCGTGGCACTGATATTCGCTGCAAATAAGCCACAATTCCACGTCGTTCGCCGTGCCATAAATTGACCCATTGGGCCCGCTCCTTCCGCGTAACGCAATCGACCCCGGCCCCGCATCACTGAGGCTCGCTGTCAATTTATCTACGTAAATCCGGTCCGGGGGGCCCTGAAGGTTTACTGTTGGCATAAAACCTTTAACGGCAGCACCATCTTCTGTGCCACAGGCCACGTGAGACGTGCCCGGGCAGGCATGATGAACGTCCTTCGTTGCCATCGTGGGCCACCGGGATCGTGAAGATGGAAAGAAGATGGAATAAAACTAACGGCAGACGACGACGACGTGAACAGCACAAATTAGTGTCAGCGACCGACGACCGGACCTCGTAAACCAGAATCAACCGAAACGGCTCGTAAAGTTGGGCTTTTAGTTGTGTTCCAGACGGCCACGAGGATAAAT
>NW_026455903.1:0-3366 GCF_943734635.1 Anopheles cruzii | reverse complement strand
AAGATCCTGTGTCCGTTTTACATATGTAGCGGATAATAATGTTCAGTGAACTTTTTTGCCACTATTACTCGCTTGTATGTAAATATGCCTTTCATCGCTGTCCGTCCTTAGTAGTATTCTTTTGTATAGCTTTTAGTCGATTTAAATGATGCAGAAAAATATTTGAACCTGGTTGCGATAGTGAAAAACAAGCTTTGGAAACGTTGCCATTACATGAAACCGTCAGCCACCTGTCGCCGTCAACAATTTTGTTTAGGTTGTTCGATTTTAACATGCCAGTTTTACGTGCAATAATAGCAGTCTCTATTCTATAAGTACACTGATATCCGAACAGGTCGGAGCTAAAGTTACATTACATATGAAGTTATTCAATTCTCAACTGAATCGCTGTTTGGCTATTCTTAACATTGATATTGATTAAAAGCGCGTTCGCCATGACTTAGCTCTAAAGGAATACAGGAGCCTCTCTAGGATTAGGGGTGGTTCAATTGCATAACGTTTGTCACACTCTGTTTGATGCATTTAATGTCACGAGCGTACGTTCGACAACAACCCCCAATGAAGTAAGCCCCCAGCTCAATGCATTGTGGTACATAGTGCTCCAATGGGACACAGTCTTCCTTTCCTTGCCAACTTCAAAAATTCGCGGATTACCATATTTTAAATTGCCAAAGAAGAATAGTACGGTTTTTCAGACTTACCCACTTTCGACTGGCAGTTTCTTTTCGTTCACGCGCTTGAACAGAGGCGTCACAATCTGCGGATGCACGCAGTTAACACCAAGTGCGAGAAGATTTTTGCTACGCTGCGATCGTACCTTGGCCCACGACGTTCGGGAAAGTCCTCACATATCATATCGAGCAGTGCCTCGGCTTCCATCTGAAAAACAGAAATCGTGTGGTACAGTAGCGAACGCTGGCTGGCTCTACCGAGGTTACCTTGCAGGGGATCGTCCCCATGCCGAGCACATCCACGCCTGTCTCGAGGCAGGTATACCGGCGGATGTACCTAACGTACCGGATGTAAAAAAAAAAAAAAAGAAGTTTTTAATACCGCATCAGTACAAGACAATGCAATGATTGGTGCTTACAATGTCTCACATTTCTTTGGTAGCATAGCAGAGTCCGCACAATTGAACCACGATCCGCCATCACGAGCATGCCGAACAATGGTTTTCACTTCTGACGGAAATGGGAACCAATGTCGACCACGACCGGCAACACACCAACACCAACTAGCGAACCTATTCCCGTGTAAGACGATGATCCAGGCATCCAAAGATGGCTTTCTTCATACTGAAATATTCAGTTACGGTATAAATCAAAAGTATGTATGATTTTAAATAATTATTTCGAGGTTCAATTATAATAATTTAGTTCAACATGTTATTTTTTATGCTTAGAGTTATGCTTTAATAGCTGAGTCAGTAAAAAAAAGTTGAACTTTTGAATAACGCATAACGCAGCTCAAGACAATACAATGATGGATGCTAACATTGTATCACATTTCTTTGGTAGCATAGCAGTATTAAAAAATATTGCGTAGTACTAGAATAATCCAAAAAGTGTTCCACAGTTTGGGAACTGACAGCAAAGCGGTTCAGTTGAACTGCTTGCGATTGCCGTCTCACCTTTGCCACTAATAAATGTGTTCAGGACAAGGCGGTTTCCAAAAAGTTTAATCAACAATTTTGCTCACTTTTTTGTATAAAGTATAGAGAAAACTGCTATACTGCTAGTTTAAAGGAAAAAAAACTAGAAATTGGTTCCGGACCTGCACAAAGAGTACAAAGAGACCACGCGATATCCACACTTTAGGTTAAGGTTAAGTGGAAGGAACGCGGCGAGCGATAAACTATTTCACGCCTTCGCGAATCACAACTACGCTATGTTTTTACAACTTACCTTATGTTTTTACACCTTACACTAGTTTATTAATTGCACATTATTACATTAATTACACTTTCCTTTCTTTCTATCTTCTCATATTTCACATGAAACGTGCCGCGCACGGAAAAATACCTCCGCTTCGGCCTGCCGTCTGACGCAATCTGCGCGCTACTGGCGGAAGTGGAGACCAATGTCGACCAATGTCGACTACGATTGAACGAAATGTCGACGACAATGTGATGTCACAATATCGGGGAGTACTAGATTCAATGAAAAATGTTACAGTTTGCGAACTGACAGCAAAGCGACACCTTCCAAAAAGTTTTATCAACACCTTTACTGACTTTTTTGTATAAAGTTTAGAAAACACAGCAGGATTTCATCAAAGCCTCAAACTTTTCCCCAATAATTTTCCCTGTCTGCGCCTGCCAATCCGAAAAAACATTTGAAATTATCCTACAATAGGTTTTGTACAATGTTCCTTTTTCTAGTTTCTAATTGTTAACTTATTTATAATAATTGACTAATTTCTAATAATTCCCGTCATTAACAAGATAATAAACGTTCACCACTAGCGCAGCTATAAAAAGAACGAACTTTCGATGTCTTTATGTTTGCGTGGTATACAGAAATTATTTGCACGAATCAATCGATATTCTTCACATAGCAAAAGATGCAACAGTATAGGCTGTTCTTTATTATCTATTCATTTCGAGCAAAATCATAAATGATATACCATATCATAAATAATAAGTGTTGAAGCTGACTGTTTCGTACGTCTTTTGGAAGGTTTTGCATCTTGGGCAACTCCACATTCAAATTTCTTGACTGACGAGAAAAAAAACGAAGTACCTGTACCTATTTACCTTGATTGAATATACCTGGCTGCTGTTGCTTTTTAAATTTGTGGCGATAAAAACGGCCGAAGTGACAGCAGAGGGACAATTCGAACAGTCTGCTTGAAAGGATAGTAAAGCACTTAAACTAAGTCGTATCTTCTACATTCGTTATTAAATAAAAAATTGTGTTAAAAACCCGAAAATTAAATTTACGGTACGGTACACATATCAGCTCACACTCCGGGTGTCAAATGTTTCACAAAGAAACCCCTGGTACACATAGAAGTCGTGGCCGACATCGTACCACCGACGACGAATGGACGGAATCGGTTAATTATCGTGGCAATTGTTCGGAATTGCCATATTCGCAGAAGGACCCGCTGAAGCGTAGCACTGATCGTCAACGACACCGATCGCCGCACGTACGTACTCACGATGACCGTTGTTTCGATGCCTTCAACAATTATTCCGGCCGCACGAAACACCGGAGCTCACAGGCTAGTCATCGTCGCGAACGGAGCTGCTTACAGGAGAAAAACGGACGCGGCCTCTTCTCGGAACATGCCACAAAGTACCGCAAGCAGAGCCCAGACTTGGATGGATCAAAAAGGCGCTGCCAGAGTCGCGAAGCATCAAAG
>NW_026455902.1:0-3370 GCF_943734635.1 Anopheles cruzii | reverse complement strand
AATAATTCACATTCAAATGACCGTAATTTATCATAGCACAAAAAAAAAGTTTAATTACCCTGTGTTAAGTGTCTGCAGCTGTCGTTGTGCTTGTTGGCTCTTGATTTGCTGCTGTACCATGTACTCCTGCTGTTCACGAGCATGTCTTTGGTGCTGTGCCTGTTGCTGGGCGGACATTGGAGCCCTCATTGGGGTGAATTTGTGACAGGACTTTCGATTTCCGCCATGGTTGCTGTCCGATGCGTTCCTAGCTACATTGTTGCCGTTCATTACACTGCTATTGCTGGATGATGTTGAGGATTCGGTGGTTTTCGGATTGGGTGTGTTTGTAGAACGACGGTCGCAACTCGCAGGAGCCAGCGCTGTTTGTTTGTTGGTTGCACCATTCGAAAGCAATGCACCGTTGGAACTAACCATAGAATTTCGTGCTACGGTCACCGTTTGTGGCGGTCGCACGGTGTTAGTACCGGAATGCTTGTTCAGGTTCGGGACGGTTTGATGAGCGGCTGTCAAGGGTTTTGCTGCATTTGTCTGTGGTGTCTGTGAACCACAGTTCGCTGTCGTTGAAGACACGTTCTTGGCACTATTCGGCAAGCACTCTTTCGGGCCCATTATTGGTGAAGTGCTCCCTGCTACGGAGTGCAACGGATGGTCTTCCACTTCATTGTAGGAGATTCTCGGCAAATATATCTGAAGTCCGACGTTCCGCGTTATCTTAAGTGGCAGTACCTGACGGCTCGAGCGTTTGTCCAATTCGCTCAACACTCGAGTTTGTATCAGCGTAATATCGCTCAACCTCTTGGACAAATCTGTAATTCGTTGCCGGTACGCGGTCAACATTGCATCCTGCTTCGCAAGCAGCTGGCGCATCTCGGCCATCTCTTCCCGGTTTACGATCGCCTCGGTAATCTTCTGCATGATTAGTACTTCAAGATCAGATTGAGTCATGGTTGTCAAAGGTCGTGCGAATCTTCTTAGAAAATCCATTCGTAACACAGTCGGTTCCGTTCGTTTTTTAGTTTTATCGTCTTCGTTTTTCGTGTCTGGGTTGACGCCACGAAGACTCTTCTCCTCGTCGCTCAATGTACCACATTCAGCCATCTTCGCTCTCTTTGCAGAAGATATATTGTCGGTATTTCCGACCCCGCTTGTGTGTACATCTCGCTTGCCACTGTCCTCCAATTTCTTGGTATCGTTTACTGCTTCTGTTGCTCTAGGGTTCGAAATATCTTCTTCATCATCATCATCAATCACCAACACTTCCAGGGCCGTTGGTTTTTTGGGTAACATTTCTGCCGAACTAAGTGCAGAACTGCTTCTATTTGCCTCGACTGTTTTGTCGGCTTCGATCTCGCTTAGTAATGAACCTCTACGTTTGATTTGGCCATTCATACTTATCGATTCGCATGAATTAGCCACAAATGCGACACCCGAGGTATGCTCTCGATCGTTACTTGTTTCTTGTACACTCTCTGATAACACAATAGCTAGATCGTCACCTGTCGAGATCACTTCCGAAGGTTTCTGCTTTTTTCTCGGTGGTTCGTCGATATCATCAGAAGTGCTAACGATTGGCACTTGGTGTTCGTCGCTTTGTGTAGCCTGAGCCTCATCAACAGCAGCTAAACCGTCCTTCTTGTTCGCGTCGATTGCTCGTTTTGCAAGATCGTCCGTTACATCTTCCTCTGTCTCCCGCAATAAGCGCTTCTCGTGTAACGCAGTAGGAACAGTACTTGCATCCTTTTTTTGTGACGCAATTCCATCGGCGTCTTCATCGGGGATTTTTACTTCCCCACCATTTGCATCGGCCGTTTCAGTTACACCTGATACATTGTCTATTTTTTCAGGTAATCGTTTGGTGCCGGCTGCTTCACCAGCTTCGGTAGCCATTTCTGTTTGTTGAGCGATCTCCGTTTGCTCTACGGAAGGACGAATCTCAACGGTGCGATCGACTGCTTTTTGTTTGTTTTCTGCTGGAATCTTTGAAGAATCTTTGTCCACTTCGTCGCTAAATTTTATCATATCACTGCGCTCTGCGTGAACGGTGGTCTCCGTTATCGCAGCACTAGAGCGCTCACCCAACAGTGAGTTAAAAAGTTCTTCGGCCGTCGTATTAACGTTAGTTGCTCGTGCCACATTTTTTTTCCCATCATTTCTGACAGGGCTCAATTGATTCACTGGACCCTTGTTTACACCACGATTGCAGGTAAAAGACCCCTCCGGACTAGATAATTCGGTCAGGTCGATATTATCATTTTCTGCCTGTTCAAGCTTTTCAGCAGCGCCAACATCACCTTCTTCGCTGGAGCGTTCCTTCGCCTGTTTATCATCTTGCTTCGCATCTCCCACGTTGTTTTCAGAAACAGCCTCGGAAGTCACATCTAGGAGAGCTATTCCAGTCATATCGGCATCAGCATTTTCAGCACCTTTACGTTTGCTGTTAGTTGAATCAGTTGGAACTTCCTGTTCGTCGCCTTCACTGTCGCTGATTATCAACGACAGGAGCTCGTCACTTTCGTGGATTATTAACTCAGACGATTGATCTCCATTTCCCTGGTTCGCTGGTCCACTGGTTGTCGGAGTCTCTTCATCAACAGTTGATGAAGCGCTTTGGTCCTCCATAATTTAGAGTGTGTAGTATCTGCAATGGTACGAAATAATAGATGTTATTGCTGGTTGAGCTTAAGCAGGAACTGCACATATAGCACAAAAAACGTGCAGTTCTCTTATAATCTATTATGTTAGAATGGTCATAACTAACGCTGGAAACCTTTCGCCAAAGATGTCCATAAGAAAATTGGGAGATATCTTTCACATCCTAAGCAATCAAACCGAATTGAAATGCTTGTAAAACATTGCCCTAATTATAGAAGACGCAACACACACTACCACAACATTTTGACAGTTCGTCGTTCCCTAGTTACTCAAGATGCAAAAAACGTTGCGGCATTGTCATGGTATGCGTGCAACTGGACGATGCGGTTGTAGTAGTAAAACCATTCGTCCGAAAGTCTCTCTGTCCCATGGATATACACACATCTGAAGACTGGAAAACGGAACTAAAGTCAACGTTTTCTCATGAGCCTTCGTTACGCACTCCCGAAACAACGCAAGAGAGCCAAATGAGATTCTTTTTAAACAAAACAGAATTAAACACAAAATAGCGCTGGAACAAACAAGATATTTACGTTAGCCCGTAATGGGCAACTGAACAAAAACGAACAAAAACATAACCCTAAAATTCGGCCCCTTACCCTAAAGTCGGCAATAGAAACAACTGAACACAAATAACAACTTGAAACGATGTCGTTACTCGCAGAAAGTTGAGAAAAAACGACCAAAATACGCCACTTTATAACGCATCACGAGC
>NW_026455901.1:0-3370 GCF_943734635.1 Anopheles cruzii | reverse complement strand
CGTACATTTGGATGTGCGAACGATCGGACAATTGGACTCGCTTGCAGAAGCGCTTCGCCGTGGCCGACATCGAGGAAACGTATCGGATTGCGCTGGAATCGATGGCACGGCTCAATCTAGCCGGAGCGAAGCTAATGCGGAAGTACAATGCGCACGCGGCTACCGATGTGACCGGATTCGGCCTTCACGGACACGCGGAAAATTTGGCAAAGTTCCAGAAGGCCGCAGTCGATTTTCACATCCACAAACTGCCCATCATCAAGAATGTGCGCGAAATAGCGGAACTGCTCGGTCGGAGTGCGAAGCTGTTGGCGGGCACAGCGGTGGAAACGAGCGGCGGATTGCTCGTCTGCCTGCCCAGCTCGGAAGCGGCCGCATTCTGCGACGAGTATCGGAGCACCACCGCGCACCCGGCGTGGATTATCGGCAGCGTACGGAAGGGAGAGCGAGGCGCACAAATCGACGCAAACGTAGAGTACATTGTTGTGGACGAATCGTGAAACCGATGCCCGCGTGCGCCCATCGGAGACCGGGAAGGGCAGACAAAGCGTGTGATGCGAACTTCGGGAAGGCTGTAGAATGCTGGGAAGTTTGCTAAAATTTTCTTTCGCTGCCCTTTTCTATTCGATGGGTGCCGGGTTTGGTGCACAGCCTTGGGTTCGATTAAATGAGTTTTACACACATTGTTACATTGTTGTGATTTTAATGTTCTATTTTTGGATCGCATCAGCTGAGAATTTTTCGCCGAAAATATTTGTTTTGTTTTTTGAATTTTTTGATCTCACCACTTGTTTTTTAACTTTCCCGGTGCGGGAAACATCCTGTTTCTCCTCCCCGACAGGGGCCTATCTGGCAGGGCAGGGGGCCAGGAACGTCGTTGAGCCTGCCGAGCAGGGTGCGCTCGTAGCAGGAGTGATTCGAAGGTGCGCGTACTGGAGGATCCGGAGCTGAGCGGACAACCGGCGCCACGCTTCGTGAAGTGTCGCCGTCTGCAGGGAGGACCGCAGATGCTGCAGCTGTCGCTGGACGGAAAGCGCCTCTCCGTATCGTTCAGTCTGTTCTTGCCCTGGGTTTTACCCGGAGATGGTGCGGGCCGGCATGGTGGCATGAAGGTGAACGAAGACTTTCTGGTGGACTTTGCTAACGAACCGTACGAACCTAGATTGCCTCACGAGATGCGGTAGGTGGTTACGATGGCCTGTTTCACATTGACCTTTATGGCTCGAACAGCTCTTTTCAGCTACCCCGGGGGTGATTGTACGTTCGACATTTGGCTGGTGAATGAGTAAAAAGGACCGCAAGGACGGCAAGGACCACCGCTCCCAGCTAGCTCTATCCGGCCGGGCTGTGTTCTTTGATTTACTCCTGCATTTTCTCGCCCAACCAGCGAGAACTGCCGATAACAGGTGTAGTCAGCATATCCTGTGCTGGAAGCTCCTTGTCCAGTACCTTTTAGCGGAGCGACCGCTCGCCTGGCATATTCCGCCCTGAGCTTCTCGGGTGCCCGCAGGAGTTTCGGCGAATCAGCAGGAATAGCATCGGACACTATTTTCAGCCGAAAATTTGAACCATTGGATTTATTGGATTTGGATGGGATGCACAGTGACCATTGCCCACCAGCTATACCGAGTAGAGTAGACCCGCCAACGGCGCAAAATTGTGCCAGACAGTGTGTCCCAGTGTGTGTGTCTCCCGGCGCGTAAGTTCCGTGGGACCGAAACCAAAGCAGTCCTAGTACAGCATGGGAGCGAGGACGTGCCAGGTTAAGGGGTGTCGTAACACCACTGCCAATCGCCTTCTCAGCCGAATGTTCTGCAGCTGTGAGCACTGGATACAGTTCTGCAGGAACAACGAACTGGTCGTGGTGTACTAAAAAAGGGGAACGAAGTTCATGTATAATAACCGCCGGGTATGTTCGGACCATTTCGGGTTCCTGTCTAGCATGAGAACATTGAGGATCTGCTCGGTTGAAGGGTATCACAACAGAAGAAGTTCCATTCCCAACTGCAGTTTACACCGCTTTCCGAGCAACGATTCCGTGTAACTATAAATTTCTGGAACACCCCGGGGTAATGAAACAGAAGCGCGCGGTGAGCGAGCTGGCCCGGCCCGGGCCCGTGGGCCTAGCCAGCGTATACGTCGTCGGGGGTCGCCCGGTGGTTTTGCACTTTTAACCTCTCGCGATCGTCGGCCGAGGGCGCGGGTTGGTATCCTCTCCTAAATAGGGTCGTCCACGGAGGGGTCCGAATTCGAACCCGGTGGACAAAATTGAGTGCCCGAGCTACCCCTCGGCCTGAGGAGGGGACGAGGAAGGCTGAGACGGGCGGAGCTCCTGGTGACACGCTCGGTGAACTTCCCGCCCTCTTGGCTAAGCTGAAAGCGGTTAAACAAAAAGATTCAATCGAAACTTTCTGCACCGAAGTTGAAAAATTACCCACACAGCTTAGATCAGTGGTCTCAAACTGGTGGACACTGTTTTGTGCAGCCCGCGGAATATATTATTACGTTATACTAGTCAGGATAGTCGGCAAAAATCACATGAAAATATTCTTATCGGTTCAGCTGCCGGCACAGAAGTGACCGATACGATTTATTTCAAATCCAAACCAAATCAAAGTGCGTAAAATTCAATCAAAAACATGTTTCTTTATGTGGTGCGGCCCGCTGACTAGCTGTTCTACATCTACAATTGCAATTAAATCTACAGCGAGGCCTTCAGTAGAGCAAATCCGCCAACGGGGCAAGATTGTGCCAACCACTGTGTCCGAGTGTGCCAGCCAGTGTGTGTGGATCGAGTTCTGCGGGGGAAGTAAACTAGAAACGAAGCACCAAGAGCACGGGGCGGTGTGCTCGGACCATTTCGAACAAAAAAAAAAAAATGTTCCGCAGCCGTACCGTCCGCAGGCGAGGGTAAGTCAGTATGCGTGCGCGTGTGTTTCAGGTCCGAAGGCCACGCTCCACGGGCCCCGGGAACTACGCCGTGGCGGATACCGTGGCGGTTGCCGTCGCGCTGACCGTAGCGGTGGACGTGGCGGTGCACGGGGCTGCGGTCATGTCGGCGATCGAGGCGTCCGAGGCGGCCGCGACGGCGGCGATGTGCTTCCGATGGGATGGGTAGAAGCGTCGGCGGAGGTGCTGGCGACGTCGGCGACTGTGTGTCGATGTGTGTTATTAACACCTTCTCCGGATGCCTACGCCCGCGTTCCATACCGACGCTGAACGGGCCCCGGAATGACGCTGGTGGCGGTGGCGGTGTCGGTGACGGTGTCGGTGGCGATGAGCAGCGCCCCCCAACAAACTTCAACAGCAACAACGGCGGCGGACTGATGGCGACCGCTACCGCTGCCCTTGCCGGCTACATAACTCAGCA
>NW_026455900.1:0-3371 GCF_943734635.1 Anopheles cruzii | reverse complement strand
GAACCCGTACATGGTGTTTGTTTGCAACGAAAGAAAGGGGCTCTGCTTTGGATGTGTGATAGAAGGTTTGTCTCAACGATTCGCATTACGGTCCGCAGGAAATAAGCAAAACAATGGTAACGATACAAGTACATTTATTGAAAGTGTCGCCTTTACAGTACGTGGTTTTGTGTGCTTTGCGAGTTACGGGCTTTTATACGAACCGAACGACGCACTTATGGTAGCACTTTTGGATAGAAACGGTGCGTTTAGTAGTCGATTCTACATGAGGGCATCAATTTATGTAGCCTTTCGACATCAGCCAGAGACACCCCGAAACTATCGATGATCAATCTCTTTAGCAAAGGAAACTTTTCCGGTATCTGGTCAAGATCCTTGTAATTTATCTTCAAGCGTCGACGATGTAGCGGTTGGCGATGAAAAAGTTGTGTTAATTGAACATCACGATTATAAGCCTTAGTTACTGTCCCTGATGCTTACATTACGTAGTGTCAAGCTCGGAACGTTATTGCGATGAATGAAGCTAATGCTCTCAGCGTTACGTATTTCAAGTTCCTCTAAATGTTCCAATCTGTCAATTCTAACAGAATTGTCGGCTGGTGTCTGCGAAAGAAATCAAAGCGATTGAAATGGCGCGTAGCACCAAACATCTTCAACCGCCGATTCAACTTACCTGTTTATATATGTCAAATTCTAAGCGTCGAAGACACGAAAATTTCTCGCAGATGAACTCAAAATCCAATGCAATTTGATCAGCAAAATCATCATATATGGTCTTGATCTCCAGACTGTTCAATTGCGGCGCAGCTTCGAAAAGGTTCTCGAGAAAAACGCGAGTGGGATACATTTCCAATTCAACTGATTCGAGTGATTTGATAGCTCCACGAAACAGTTTTGTGTCCAGTTTTGTGTATTGACTTCTATTCAGATAGAAATACTCTTTTGAGTTTCTGATAAATGAAAGATTCTGCAAAAATAACATATTGAGTAAAATATTGTTTTTCTTTCATTTCATTTGCTTACCCGTAGTTTAGTTAGTTGCGTCAGCGATTCTAAAGTACCTTCTTCCGGATTCTTCAAAACAAGGGACAGATACGTCAGCTCAGGGCAGTGGCTAGTAATACTTCGAATCCATTCTACTGAAATAGGCACGGGGACAGAAAGTCTTCGAAGCAAGGAGTGTCTTCGAAAAAAATCATTCCCTCTGCTTGAAACTATATCTTCCTCTTCAGTCATCTCACACCAAAATTCTTCTATGGTAAAATCTTCTAGATGTGGGAAGGTTAGCTCGAGAAATTGGGAGATATAGGTTGAATTGAACTGATCGACGTAAACGAGTTTTAACTGCCCACTCAGGTGTATCCATGCTTCCAGTTCACGATCTATCACACAGCTCATGTAAAGACTCTGCAAATTTACGAAATTCGTTCGGAAGCAATCAAATTGATTTTGTTCATATCCATACAGCTCGAGGCATTTTAGCTTCGTTAAAACCGGGAATGGTCCATTCGTTTTGCAGTTGGCGTCAATGGTAGTTTTAATGGACAAATGTTGTACTTCAGGAGCTTCTAGCAGGATCAACCGTATTTCTTCGAAAGTTAATCCATAATCCATTTCAACTTTCAACCTTCGAACAGGAAGCTTCAACGTTTGCAGAAACCGTGAGAAGCGTTGAAACGGACCTTTGGGACGTGTAAAACCCTTGTGATTAATGTTGCGATACCTCCTGCGGGTGTTTAACACAAGTTCCCAGCCGCCATCAGGCTGCACCAACCAAACACGGTCCATCCTTCGGCCAGAAAAAGTCAGTTCCGCCCACCGACGGCACACGAGGGACGCTAACTTCAACTCGTACACATCGAGCTCATCGAAAATCAGGCATAAAACCTGCCAAAACCAAACACTTGTTAGTCAGTTACATTTGTTTGGTGTTGTAAATTACTTACTTCATCGGGCAAATCGTTTAGGTTCATGTTTTCTACGAATATTCACTGCGTAAAAACAAATTTGTATCGTAGACGATCTTAAGCAAAGCCGGCTAGATCAAAACAGGATAAAAAACCGCGCTGTCAGAATGAGTGTCGAAAGATATTGACGTTTCTGATGTTTGAATTGAATCGATCATTTCACACTCGTTTCGGTTAATGTTCTAAAATGGTCGCTGGGTCTCGATTTCGATTTCGATTTAACCACAGTTTTTTACAGTAGAACAAAAACAAATGTTCACTGTCAATAATTGTCGCTTATTTTTCTAGGTTCAATTTATTTCGAACATCAACATGGAGTGCATCGGCGATGCCGTTGTGTTGTTACGTTTGTCGGTCTGATTCTAAGTGTTAAGTGTTCTACAAGAAATAATGCGCGCAACAGCACGGTAAGATCTCTGGCGAGCTGTGTGTCTGCTGCTATCCTCCGAGTGAACCGATCGATCGAATGCAAAGATCTTCTCGGAACACTTGTACCCACCGTTATTAGTTTGCCCCTGTGGCGGTTATTATTTAAAATTACAAAAGGCACTTAAAATCACATGGAGCTAATTGTAACGTTACGTGTACGCTGGGGACTTATCGATTCTACCAACTATGCTACCAACGCGGGAAGCTACCCAAACACCCATAGTGAAATGTAAATCGATTAGGCGGAATAAAGGCCACTAGAGGGCCGTATGCGTAGTTTAGTGCGCTTACGAGCTACGATAACATTAAGTTGTCCAACGAAAGCTGCCCAACTGCAAAGTGAAGCACAATCGTATGCTCACTTGATTCTATTAATGTGTTGCCACAGTAAGGTGAAGATTCCATATCGCGCGAACAATCGACTTCGCTGCACGCCGCTTGTCCGTGTGTCTATCTTACCAGTAACCGGCGAAAAGTCTACGATGAGAAGGTGAGCTCAAAGGCTTCTCATCGACAACTGTTGATCGGTTGACTGGGAACTGGTCCATGCGTCGTTCGTGGCGTTAATCTCGCTTTCTGTACCGTCGGTTACTCATTACACTAATAAATCTTAACTAATTCTGTACCTCTTTCTATGCGCAATATTGCCAAACCTAGTGTAGGTGTGCTGGGAACGAACGACATGTTCGATGGAGCACAAATATGCCTTAATTTAAATAAAGTGATAACAAACGAACGGAGAGTCACTTCTGTTCACGGAGAAAGTCCTGTCCTTCGTTTGAGACAAATTTAAAACAAATACGTCGATAAACAGGCAACAAACTGCTCACTCTAGTCACTCGCAGTGATTTGAAAATCGTCTTCGCTGAGCAATGTGTACCACCTAAGTGCTTAACCTAACCGTACGGATCTCCTTCCAGCGCGCGCGCTCTCTCTCTACATCTAACGATCGCTAACTAGCTTGTAATGTTCATA
>NW_026455899.1:0-3372 GCF_943734635.1 Anopheles cruzii | reverse complement strand
TCATCTTGCCCAACTATTTGATGACCGATCTTCCGTCAGGCCCCTTGTCCAACAATTGTCGACCGCTTCGGCCGGCGCGAGGAGCTCTGGACGAACGGGAAATGGAAAATCTCACCTTAACGCTTACAACGACCGAAATCACGAGCCAACCGGGATCCTACACCCTTCCACATCCTCATCATCAGCAAAAGCACAAATCCGGGAATTATGCTGGTTCCTGCACACAGTGCACGGCCCTCGGTTGGTCTCCTGAATCATCCACCTCAAATGCCGTGATGTATGCAGGACAGGGAAATGCGCCTGCAGCACCGGTCACCAGTACAGGAGCGTTGCACCCGTATCAACGCAATCAGTCATTGAAATCGTCCTCAAGTGACGCGTCGGGACGGCCTGATTTGCTAAGGTGCGAGGAACATGGCAAGAAGGTCATGACCGAAGGTGCGCAGGGTTCTGCAATCACTCTAGCAAAGTCGAATTCTTTTTTATGGCTGGGCTTGAAGATCGGGCTGACGTAAAGCTGTAGGGTAAAGCTGTCGAGATCGACCTGTTCGATAATTCCTCGGATAACCTTTTAAACCTCAATGGTGTGAAAGGCTTGCCTCGCGGTGTCTGACGGTTTACATTTCAAGGACCCATTTCCTTCGTTTCTTTCCATCTAACACTTGTTCTTAGTCGTGCCGGAAATGTCCTGATTAAATTTTCTATCTACGTTTTGTGAGCTGTCTCATGTGTTTGTCATTTGTACATGTGAAGAAGACCTCCGCGGCACAACCTACACCATGCTCGACAGCTTTACCCGTAACAATTTGTCGAAACGAAATGTATATAAACCAGTGTTGAATACCAAAATGTGCCTAGGGGCCTAATAAAGCGAATACAAAGAAATCCTGTGTAGGACATTACATTTATAAAGCATTCTTAAACCATCCTATGTAAGGATGTTTGGTGTTCTGTTGTAGAGGTTAAATTTGAATTCAGCAAACTGATACAAAACTCAATGGGAACCGAATTTGATTAACAACTATTCGAAAAAGGGGTTAATTATTGGCTGTCAAAACTTTATAGAAACCTCTAATGTCGTGTTTAATTTTCTATTTTCAATTTCTGAGGTGCGTTTGTAAAATATGAGAGATCTGTTTTGTCCTTTAGTTAGTAAATCGTGACGTGAATCCTAACGATAGTTGAAACAAGATAGCACAGATAATGCAAATATACAATTCAATTCACTATTCACAAATATGGTGGATCAGTTTTATTCAACTTGATGTTTCTGGTTTCGAACCCTAATTTTATTATGATCAGATGACGAAGACATTGAGGGGCGATTCAATTAACAAAGGTAAGTTTGAATGGCAAATTGTTAACAACATCCTTACGAAACATTTGGCTGGAATTTTTATCGAAATTGG
Source organism: Anopheles cruzii (assembly GCF_943734635.1). NCBI lineage: Eukaryota > Metazoa > Arthropoda > Insecta > Diptera > Culicidae > Anopheles > Anopheles cruzii. The sequence continues at coordinate 1,963 of NW_026455899.1, read as the reverse complement.
CTTATTGGCTTTATTGGTGATTCATTAACGGTAAATAAAGTTATGCTTTCAATTTTATTGTTGGTATTTAGTAGCTTTGTATGTCGAAACAATTAGCATAAACAGACCAACTAGAAATTAATGCCAACAACCAAATGAGATAACACAATCGAACTATCATCAGACAATGCAGTCGCTCTATCAATACATTCTGTAGTTTTATTTAATTATACCAAAATTAATTCAAAGTAACTCAGCACTTTACCATCTATTCGGCAATAAATTAATAAATTCCCACAAGAACGAGGAATGCTTCGATGTGCGTGAATGTCAAAAACAGAAAATCACAACATTAAAGTGAGAAAGCTGCCAAATTTACTTTTGGTAGAGTGAAACTTGACTCTGAGGGAAGCAAAATAAATGATAGCTAATGGAGCATTGCGTTTCGTGTTCAAACACTTCACCACACGCCATGGCTGGACAGTTGTAGTCGAAATCGAAACTCCGGAAGACGTCTGTTGTTTTCCTTTGCCTCTGTGCGTCGTATCCGAGTGTTATGGTGAAGATTAAGTACAGCCACTAAATGGTATTTAGAGTAAACGAAGTCACGTTAACGGATACCGTCCATATGTGTGAGTTGTTTGCTCAGTCACTGGCTAGTTGTGTCAGGGCCGGACATCTGAGCTGTGTTTCTGGAAAACTTCAGTTTCTTGTATTATTGGCGGACACGAGACGAAGGACACTACAAGGACAAATAATGTTGATTTTTGGTCCTTTGCCGCGAACGAAAAAAGTCGGTAACGACTGTAAACAATTTTGCCTCAAAGTGCTTCAGCTTCGTTTGTTTATGTAGCGGACATTACTGTATGAGCGCTTAATGCCTTCCATCTAAAATGCTGTGTCCCAGAACGTAATGAATCATGTCAATTTGCAATGATAGAGTGAAGTAAACAAATGCTGCTTTTGGAAGATGTTATGGTGTTTCATTAGAGCATAGTTATTGTAGTTTATTAAATCTCTTCAAAACACTAAGAACGACTCTTTTATTTTATATCATTATTAAAACATAGCTTTCGATACCTGATTTACAGAACGGTTTCTGCCGTGGAGTAGGTTCAATAATACATTTTGTGGCTTGATTAAGGATGCATATCGTCCGTTTCCGTTGCGTAATGCGGTGTATTGATTGTGTAATTGGATTTCCGTTTGTTCCTTGAGCTTGAGTGGTAATCGTCTTACAGGGTAATTTCCGCACAGCCTTGTGTTCATATGAAATGCGCTCATTCCGTATAGAGCTTTTAATCCATGCGGCAAAATGGAGCTTAGATTGGCGATTGTTTTGTTCATTCCTAGGTATCGGTACCAGCGATTACCACAGTTACGACGGCATACGGAATCGGTTGTATCGGTCGGTTTCACAGTGTTCATAAACGGAAGCGAACTGACATTAATGCGATCATTCACCAGCAGCTCTAAGAATTCGAATAAACAAATATGCTTAGTATTAGTAGCATTTTTCTGCGTGAATAACATACATTATTGCCAAACGAACTTCCGGTGATGAATTCGAAATCCAATTCCAGATCTTGTTAGCTGAACCTATTTTGTTACCTAAAACTATTACCGCTAAAACATTTACCGGCAATGCTACATGTTATTCAAGTGCTCATGCACTCAAGTGCACTACACTTATATATAATGATACATGCTTTGTGTAAATAGAAAACGCAATATCTACAACCAACAGAAGCATGGAATATGAAATTCAAGAAAATAAACAAAAAATCACAGATTATATGGATCAAAAATTGCTTGATAAAAAGTATCAGATCCTTTGCGTTTGAAACGAAGCAAATATTGTTCTTTCCTTAAATGTGTTGTGAACGGCAATTTCTTAACTCACTCGAGTCAGATTATTCCAAATGAACTACGTTTTCTAAACTCTTTGTATTCACTTTTCGTACGTTCATGCTGAACTTTCCAT
>NW_026455898.1:0-3373 GCF_943734635.1 Anopheles cruzii | reverse complement strand
CTCAAACCTATGCAGGGGTAAGAGGTGGGACTTATCATCATCATCACAGGTAAAAGCTCATCCGTTCTTTCTCAGAATAAATGTAATTATCAGGTGGGTTCTCCGAAGTTTGCGTGTTGTTTTCAAAAACTAAAGAATAAATGATCCCAGAGTGATCCACTTGATGGGAAGGTAAGACAGAAATGAAGTCGAAATCGTCTCACATATCCCTAAACACGAAGATTTTGGGAAAATCTTATCCCAAAAAACAATCGCCGACTACAAAAAAAGACGAAACAAATTGTTTTTGAAGCCGGTTTCTCATTCATAGTTTTCTGTATACATGTTTCACCTACAGCAGTTAATGGGCGCCAGAATCGGAGTTATTTTGTGTTAATGGTTTCAACAAAGCTTTGAAAAACTTCATTCAAACACGTTTTCAGTCTAATTTGAGCTTTCTCATGTCTAAATGTTGATTTTAAATGTGAAAAACTCATTTATTACATGTTCATTACCTCTGCTATCTCCCACAGTTCATTTGGTGGTCCTCTAGCACAGTTTGGCGAACTTTATTCGATAAGCGATTTTACCGATACACGATTTTGTAAATTTTCATAAAAAACACTCACATCAACTCTTAAAAACGAATGTTACATAACAACTGGCTGAAACTTTGGCGAGTAATCGTCAAAAGATAACACACGAAATACAGTAGGTTTTAATTACTAGTGTTGCCATCTTCATGTTCTTTTGTTTAATCTTAGAAGAACGGACTGTGCCGTATTTTTTGCCATCTTCATATTGAGGTAGGCATCTTTTCAGATCACCCTCGTCGGCATTATAAAGCTAAATTCAGTTGAACAGTTGGCTAATAAAGCTTTTATTGCAATAACCCAAATAAATATACCACATCGCTTAACGAACACATTCAACATTTTTTACGGCGAAGCTCTTAGAGCTTTTATCAGTTTGAGATTAAAATTTGGGAATAATATTTACACTCAAAGTCAAGCTTTTTCCGAGTGAATCTAAAATCAACAACACTATGAATCTAATATAATATTTAAAGAAACCAACAACAAATTTCAATCCTTATCAAAATGCACGTATCAAAGCGTATAATGTTACCAAAAAAACAAAGAACATTAGAAAATTGGCACAAAGGATCCGCAATGGCTGATGCAACAATAACGAGTCACAAAGATAAGTTTAAACCATTGTCGTGTTGATTCAAAATTAATTGCTCCCGAAAAAATGATTACAAATGGTTGACGTATTGGCACCCAGTTTGAACACGAAACCGTTGCAGCGATCTGATAAATGTGCGTTCTTCGCCCCACTAAAAAAAGTAAATAAAAACCCATATTTGTTTCTCAACAGCACATCCATTCGCTCAACCAAATAACCACCACTTCACTTGAAAAGACCCACTTCGACACACCGCATGAATTGCGCACGGGTGTCAACATAAATCACTGCCGCAAATCGTCGGGGCCGAGGCCAATCAGTTGCATTATCAGCACTACGGACGATAACGAGCCACCGCCCGGGGAGCTGATAAAATGTCGTTGACTAGACGGGCCGCCCGCTCTAGAAGAATGCACTCATCATCATGCTTCATGTTGCTGCTGCTGCTGCTGCTGCTCCTGCTACTGCTTATCAGCTAGTTCGGTCTCGTCTCCGGGCCACTCGGGCTCGGAAACGCATTATGCGTTAGCATAATGAAATCAATTCTACGCAACCGAGCGAGCGGCCGTTTGTGCATGCGATTAATTTTCTCGGCTACCGGCCGGGGGAGGAATGCAGGCGATGAAATTGGACCGGAACCGTCTCGGAAACGGCCGGACGTCCGACGGATTCCTTTGAACTCTCGTGTGCTTCGGTTATCAAACGGACATGGTTCGCGCCGAATGGAGGCAGAAAAAAAATGGGAAGACAACTCGCCCTCGGACTAACTTCTTGCGACTATCAGGCTTAAGTCAGACCATAGTGGCGATTGGCGATTCGCCAACGGTGATGACCTATGAAACAAAAAGTGATTCATCAAGCTTCAAATGGCACGATCGTAAAAATGATGTTGATTCGTTGGCCAATTTTGCAATTGCATCGATACGTACAATAAACCACAAAAAGCGGTTACAAATATTATGTTTCATAGCAAATACACTAAAGATGGAATACTTCCATTTTCTTATAAACAAAACGACCCCCGCCATTCATCTTATTTGGAAAACCATTGTTTTACGTACAAGATACACATCTTCATTCGTTCTTCGAATTTATGCTCAACCCGCTCCATGCAACCCGTCTGGTGCAAAGCCAGGAGGAACGCTCTGTCTGTGGGCCTGTTATGCAAACTACAGATATTCCCCGCGTGCCGGGCACCATTATGAGGCTGGCTCCATCCCGTGCTCTGTTTGCAACCTTCTCTGCTCTTGACATTGGAAACCTATTTGGCTCCTTTCGGTCGAATCTGCATATGCGATCTGCAGGCGGCCACAGTTGGAGACCGTGGCTTGGCTAAGCGTGGCTCGGTTGCATACTCGATCCGGAGGGGGCCGAATGATAAATGCATGAACCGTTCGCTCGCCGACGCTCACGACGTCTCGGCTCTGCGTATGCTGCAAGAAACGCTAGAAAAACACACTCTCACGTTGCAACTTTCACTGTAGCACCCGGAGCGCTTCCTTTGGCATCCCCGGGGCGCATCGGAGCGCTGCAAAAAAAAGCCCACCGTTCGCCCACACTTGCATCAATCCGGTTTGCGATTGCATCCATGCACGCAGCAGCAACGCGCACATTACATAATTTCTTCCAGCTGAGGAGCGTCGCCTGAAGGGCAACGATCCCGGCATAAACCCACACCCACGGCACACGGCACGGAACGGCACGGTGCGGTGCTTCTTCTTATCCACGAGGGGCTGGAATTGGGCGGAACGAAATCATCGTTTGTGGGTGGTTAAGCCGGTTATTTCGAATGCGCCTTTCACGTTTACCTACCGGACCTATCGAGGAGGTATCAACACTTAAAGTTCAATCTCCTTATTTGAGAATATTAGTATCGAAAGCTAATTACACACACACAATAGCCAACCGAACGCACCAAGCTCACCTACGCATTATGCTGCGGAGTTCAAGCTCCTCAAACGGCTCCACCCGTTTGTGGAGAGCCTCGACTGTATCGTCACTCGAAGCGCCTCGGAGGAGACAGAAAAATATCTTCTCCGGCGCAGAAGTTACGATAGAATGGCACTTCTCACATGGGTGCCGAGTGCATTCGGCCGTCGAGCAGCATAAAACAAAACCACAACAAAAAAAGGCGAAAACATGTGTACGCAGGGCCGACCCGGAAGGTGAGAAGGAGGACGATGAGCCTCTGACCGCCCCCGTCGTT
>NW_026455897.1:0-3377 GCF_943734635.1 Anopheles cruzii | reverse complement strand
CGCGGTGGGCCCCTGTAGCAGATTTAGCACACGCTTGTGCTAAACCATCCTCCCCCCTTTGGGACGGAGACGTCCGTCCCAAATTCCGGTTGGGGGCAGGTCGTCGTCAGGAGCCGCCGTTACGATAGCGGCCGGCTCCCCCGGGGCAGCGTCGCACGTAGCAGCATTCCCGGAGCGGGGTGGCTCGTCCGCCACCCCATCGCACGTAGCGTTAACGTCCGTCTTTAGTGGCTCGTCAGCCACTTGGCTGCACTCGGCAGCGCCGTCTGGATCGCTGGGGGCGGCGGCTACCGGCAGTGGGGCGAGTAAGCGGACGTTCCGCCGGTACACCCTGCTGCCGGTTTTTACGTCGGCAACCCGAATGGCCCCGTCCGGGCCAGGGTAGACTTGGGTGATGATACCCAACGGCCACCGGGAGATTGGCAGGTTGTCGTCGCCGATAAGTACAACCTGTCCCTTCTCTGCGTTGGGCATCTTACGCGTCCACTTGGCTGCGCATCGCAGTTGCGCCAGATACTCCGACCGCCAGCGAGTCCAGAAGTGCTGCGACATCCGTTGAACCCGCTTCCACCGTGTGTGGAAGGGTTCCGTCTCGTCGTCCCCCAACGTTGCCGGAGTGTTGAAGGAAGAGCGCCCGATGAGAAAGTGAGCCGGCGTGAGGGCCTCAATTTCCTCAGGCGATGTGCGTGCGGCTGTAAGCGGCCGCGAGTTGAGGATCGCTGAGATCTGATGCATGAACGTCTGCATCTCGATCAGCCTCAATCGCGCGCCACGGGAGGCCGCCTTCAGCAGTCGCTTGGCCACCTTGATGTTTGCCTCCCACAACCCACCGAAATTAGGGCTGCGAGGAGGGATGAAGGAGAAGCAAATTCCTTCATCGGCGGCTAGCTCAACAACGCGGTGCTGGAACTGGGGGTCGTTGAATGCGTCACGGAGACGGTGCAGTTCACGAGCAGCACCCACGAAATTGCGACCGTTGTCGCAATAAATAACGTTAGGCCTTCCACGCAGCGACACGAAGCGCATAAGGCCGGAGATGAAGGCCTGCGTGGATTGGTCCTCTACCACCTCGAGGTGGACAGCCTTGGTGGCGAAGCACACGAAGATGCATACGTAAACGTCTACGTTGCGATTGCCCTTCACTCCGGATGCCACGGTGAAGGGCCCGCACAGGTCGATGCCAGTGTGTGTGAACGGGGGCGACGCGTTCACTCGATTCACTGGCAGAGGACCCATTTGCTGCGTGAATTGGCGAGGGCGAGCTTTGACGCACGTGACGCATCGCGATAGCTCCCCTGCCACCGTCCGTCTAAGGTCGCGCATCCAGTAGCGGGTCCTGAATTCCGCTATCACCAGGGCGACTCCCGCGTGGTGGTTCCTCTCGTGGATGTCCCGGATCATCACCCTTGAGAAGGGGTGGGACTTCGGGACGAGGATGGGTAGTCGCGCCTCCGCAGCAAGTTCGGCATTCTGCAGCCTCCCTTGCACGTGAATCAATCCATTCACGCAGACCGGGTTGAGGTGCTGGAGTCGACTCGTTGGCGTGATGTTGCCCGTCAGTTGCATCTCGCTTACTTCATTCGGATGGACCGTCGTCTGCATCCGCAGCAAGATGCGTCGCAGCCCATCTTCTTGGGCGGCGAGCGTCATGGGACCGTAAGTCGCAGCAAGGTCCGGATTCTTTGCACGTAGCGAGGCCGACTTCGCCTTAAAGTTGTTGACCGCACGTCCTAGCCAGGCGAAGTGTCGGCGCGTCTTTCCCAAGGCGCAATGGTGTGGGTATTGCGCTATCAGGTCGTCGCAATCGGGCCCCGTGATGGCCACTAGCAACGTAGCTTGTGGCAGCCCTTCGTCCAACACGGCGAGATCTGCGGATGGGAATGGCTCGAGTAGCCCATGACAGCCAGCTTGAACGAATGATGGACCGTTCAGCCAGAACGTCATAACGTCTGGACGGATCAGTTTCCTTGCCGTGATGCCTCGGGAAACGATGTCGGCCGGGTTTAGTTTGGTGGGCACGTAGCGCCAGTCGGTGGTCGCGGTAGCTGCCTGGACTTTGGCGACTCGGTTCCTCACGAAGACGTCCCACCGAGTGTTGTCCGAGCGAAGCCAGGTTAGCGCTACCTGCGAATCGGACCACCAACACGTCTCGACGACACGGGAGCCGAATACGTCTCGAATTCTCACGTAGAGTTCGGCTAATAGAACTGCCGCTTGCAGTTCTAGACGTGGCAACGTCATTGCCTTTAGAGGGGCCACCCTGGATTTAGCGCATAACAGGCGCGTTGTCCGGTGACCCCGATCGTCTTCAAAGGTCACGTAGACCACGCATCCGTAGGCCTTTACGGATGCGTCGCAGAAACCGTCGACACGCAGAGTCGTCGGTGCGCTGGGCGCTGCCATGCGTGGGAGGTGTAATTTCCTCAAGAGTGGGAGTTGCGACGTGAACTCGTTCCACTGTTGGATCGTCGCGGGTGACACGTAGTCGTCCCATGCAAGATCTTCTCGCCAGAGGTCTTGCATCATCACTTTCGCAGTGATGGTCACCGGCTGCAGGATCCCGACTGGATCGTAAAGTTTGGAGATCTTCGCGATGAGGTTGCGTTTCGTCAGTTGCTCCGCGAACTGAAGTACGTCCTCATGTATGACCAACTGAAACGTGTCATCAGTTGGGCACCACGACAGTCCGAGCATGCGCACAGCCTCGCGATCGCCGATCTTAACAGGAGCCTCCCGATGCTCCTGCGGTACGTGGCGCAGTACCTCTGCTTCGTTGGACGCCCACTTCCGCAGCGGCATGCCGCGGCGAAGTAGCGCCTGTTCCACTCCCGAGCACAGGGCACGTAGCTCGTCGGGTGTGGGGGCGCCCAGCGACAGGTTGTCCACGTAGAACCCTCGCTGGATTGCGTCTGCGACTTGCGGGTTTCCGTTGCGCGCCTCGTGTCCGGCCTCCAGCAGCGCTCTGCAGGCTAAGTACGAGGAAGCGGCTTCGCCGTACGTTACGGTGCGCAGTCGGTACGCCTGGATGGGGTGGTCCTTGCCGTCGCGCCAAAGGATGCACTGCGTCCAAGTGTCTTCGTCAGACACCCACACTTGGCGATACATCTTCGCGATGTCAGCCGTCACTACCACCGTGTGTAAATGGAAATCAAGCCAAATGTGCAGCAGATCTGGCTGCAAAACAGGCCCAATGACCTGCAGGTCGTTGAGTGCTACTCCGGTAGACGACTTGGCGCTGGCGTCGAACACTACACGCAGCTTCGTGGTCGACGACTCCGGCTTGATGACGCACGAGTGGGGTATCACGTAGATTACCCGGTCGGCGTCACTCGGTGCGATCGGCGTCATGTGTCCGAGGTCCACGTACTCACGCATGA
>NW_026455896.1:0-3377 GCF_943734635.1 Anopheles cruzii | reverse complement strand
AGGACTTCAAGATACGGAACGGTCGCGGTGTTTGACTATTACCAACACTCAAAATTATATCCGAGAGTGTTTAGTAACACTCAAAGGTAAAACAAATCAAAACCCGGCAAGGGAAAACGAACCAAGTCCCGGTAAGGGCAAACGATAGTGCGTACGCTTAGTGAGTTCGCGCGCGAAGTTTAAAATTGGAAGCGATGGCGGGAAGTGACGATCTCCCGGGCAGTGCGGCGAAGGCCGGAACAAGTGCAAAGGCGAGTGGAACGAGTGCGAAGGCGAGCGCGACGACACCGCACTCGGCAGAGGCGCAAGCACCCCCGGCGAAGGCGCCAAAAGGACCACGAAGAACCCGCAGGAAAGCGGGCAAGGTTAAGACGCCGCCGCAGGGACAGCTCGGGGCGCTGACCCCAAAACAGCGGCCAGCGCTGAGCGCGAGAGCACCCACGCCGAAGATCGCGCTGAGCGTGGGAGGCTCGACAAGCACTCAGCAACGCGAGGCCAACGAAAGGAAGCTGCTGGAGCTGGAGCTCCTAGAAAGAGAAATCCAGCTGCAGCAGAGAGAGTTCCAGAGACGGCTGGACGAGCTCCGTGAGCGACAACACACACTGTTAGAGGGTAAATCATCCGTACCCGTCTCGTCGCGAACGAACACGAGCGACCGGGCCAGCGTACCACGGCACCCAGTGCGTCACTGCCCGAGTCCCCGAGAGAGCCCCCGAGAGAGCCCGGCTGAGCCAGCCCGTCGGCCGCCAGCCAGCTCAACCGCGATCCGGATGGCTACCGACCCGGAATTTTACGACAACTGGGGAGACTCAGCGGGCGAACTCCAACTGTCGCGGTCACAGGTGGCCGCGCGACAAGGTGCCGCCTCGAAGGAGTTACCCGTTTTCGACGGCAACGTGGAACAGTGGCCTACCTTCCTCGCCTCCTTCAACCGAAGCACACTGAGGTGTGGCTTCACCGCAGACGAAAACCTCATGCGGTTGGAGAGGAGCTTGCGCGGGAAGGCGCTCGAGACGGTGAGGTGCCTCCTACTTCACCCCGACAACGTGGAAAGAGTGATCGCCACGCTGAAGATGCGCTTCGGTCACCCCCTGCGGATAGTGCACCTGCTCACCGAAAAGATGAACCGACTGCCGCCGGTCCGGGAAGGACAATGGGAGGCGCTCATCGACTTCGCGGTAGCGGTGCAGAACTGCGTAGAAAATATCGGAATTTGCGGGGCACAGGAGTACTGCCACAACAGCACCCTATTACACCAGTTGCTGGGGAAGTTGCCCATCTCGGTGCAGCAAATGTGGGTGATGCAGTCGCCTGGAGAGGCGTCGAACCTTACCACATTCAGCCGATGGCTGTACGCGACAGCAGAAACCCTCAGCCCCCTCTCCTGGACACAAAGCAAGGACTCACCGCCGGAGATGAGATCGGAGAGTCAGGCCACACGCCAGGGACCGCTCCCCGCTCCCAGAACGGCCTCACCAAACCGCACGCCCACTCCGCCGGCAAATACGTGTGCCGGTTGCGGAGGGGTATGCCGTGCGGTAGATCGATGCGGCCGCTTCATCAACACGAGCATAGAGGACCGGTGGAAGGTCGCCAGGGCGAGTCGCCTGTGCTTCGTTTGCCTGCGTCGGCATAAGGGCCCATGCACAGCTCGGTCATGTGGCAGCCAGGGGTGTACGGAACAACACCACGCCCTACTGCACCGCGAAGGAACGCCTACGGTGGCCACCGCTAGCGAGCCGTCGTCAGCCGCAGGAGAGCACGCAACGCACTGCGTTCAAACCTGTGAGGATTGCAATGCCAGCCCCCGGTTTCGGTACCATCCCGTCACACTATACGGTAAGAGCGGACCGGTTACGGCAGTGGCCTTCGTGGACGAAGGGTCGTCCTTCACGCTGGTGGAGGACGGGCTCGCTGATGAACTCGGCCTCGAGGGGCCCAGCCAGCCCCTACACCTACAATGGACGGGTGGGGTCACTCGCGTGGAGAAGGCATCGCGCAGCGTGACACTGACGGTTTCGGGCAAGCTACAGGGGCACCAGTATACTCTGGCCGGAGTGAAGACGGTGCGGAAACTGGACCTGCCGGAGCAATCGCTCGACGGCAAAGCCCTACAAGCCCATTACCCCCACCTGCGGGGCCTGCCACTGGACACGTACTCAAATGCCCGCCCAAGACTCCTCATCGGAATTGGGCACCTTCAAGTAGGGCTGGTAATGAAATGTCGAGAGGGCGCAGCAAACACGCCGGTAGCGGTCAAGTCCCGCCTAGGATGGACCGTCTGTGGAGGCACCAACCAGAGGCAGAACGTAGTAGCAGCTCAGTCTCGGAGTGACGAAGGCAACAACGGTGATGGAGCGGACGAGTCTCCGAATCATCCATTATCGGCGAGCGGTTCACCAACCTCGATCATCACGACGTCGATCGCATCGTCGGAGACGGACCACCGGGGCGGTATCAGCAGTACCGGGACCGGCAGCCTGGCTGGTCTGGATGTCGGCGGGGGTGATGACGCGATGGCCGTGGCGAAGCGGGCGCAGCTGGACAATGCCAGTGGCGATGGCGATGGTGACGCGGCAGGAAGAGATGCGGTCGGAGGTGGTGGTGATCCCAACCACCCGAGCGGCGGAATGGTCCTTGGCAACATAGCGCTGGTACAGGTGCAAGCGATCGTTTTTTTTTTTTTTTTTTTTTTTTTTTTTTTAAACATTGAGTGTTTAGTGTATTTATTTTTAACATTACATAACACTTATACACTAAACACAGCACAACTTCACCCCCCCTGGATTCGGCCTCGCGAGGTTCTATCCTTGGGGGGGCTGCTTAGCTCGACGGTCGAGCTATAACGCCTGGCGCCTGGGCGCTTGTGCTCCTCCTCCTCAGCCCGTTTTCACGGGCGGGGTTGCGTTGCCCGTGTTGGCCTCCCTCGGTGCGCGTCCCATCCAGCGCGCAGCACCTCCATTATTTCCCGGCACCCCCGAGCGATGTCTCGCCACCTCTCCGGGCTGGCGAGAAGCTGCTCCCCTAGCGTGCCCGCCGTTATGCGGCCCCAAGCGATCGTGGCGGCGTTCATTGTGTCTATCTTTGCGTCCACCATCGGTTCGATCATGAGCGGCGAGTTTGTCTTCGACTATGCTATGCTGCTGACGGCGTCGAGCATGTTTACGGCGACCACTTCGCGCTTCGTTCTCGACTTCGTGCGCGTGGCTGCGATTTTACTGTCCACTAAGCTTAAAATGAACCCGGACAATCTAGCGACGCCGTTAGCGGCTGCCATCGGTGACGTGGTAGTAATAGCCGATCCCAAGCTACCCCGAAACAATACCCGGCCCGGCAAGGGCATAGAATTAGGGATGCCCGGCGAGGGCATAGGCACG
>NW_026455895.1:0-3377 GCF_943734635.1 Anopheles cruzii | reverse complement strand
AGGACTTCAAGATACGGAACGGTCGCGGTGTTTGACTATTACCAACACTCAAAATTATATCCGAGAGTGTTTAGTAACACTCAAAGGTAAAACAAATCAAAACCCGGCAAGGGAAAACGAACCAAGTCCCGGTAAGGGCAAACGATAGTGCGTACGCTTAGTGAGTTCGCGCGCGAAGTTTAAAATTGGAAGCGATGGCGGGAAGTGACGATCTCCCGGGCAGTGCGGCGAAGGCCGGAACAAGTGCAAAGGCGAGTGGAACGAGTGCGAAGGCGAGCGCGACGACACCGCACTCGGCAGAGGCGCAAGCACCCCCGGCGAAGGCGCCAAAAGGACCACGAAGAACCCGCAGGAAAGCGGGCAAGGTTAAGACGCCGCCGCAGGGACAGCTCGGGGCGCTGACCCCAAAACAGCGGCCAGCGCTGAGCGCGAGAGCACCCACGCCGAAGATCGCGCTGAGCGTGGGAGGCTCGACAAGCACTCAGCAACGCGAGGCCAACGAAAGGAAGCTGCTGGAGCTGGAGCTCCTAGAAAGAGAAATCCAGCTGCAGCAGAGAGAGTTCCAGAGACGGCTGGACGAGCTCCGTGAGCGACAACACACACTGTTAGAGGGTAAATCATCCGTACCCGTCTCGTCGCGAACGAACACGAGCGACCGGGCCAGCGTACCACGGCACCCAGTGCGTCACTGCCCGAGTCCCCGAGAGAGCCCCCGAGAGAGCCCGGCTGAGCCAGCCCGTCGGCCGCCAGCCAGCTCAACCGCGATCCGGATGGCTACCGACCCGGAATTTTACGACAACTGGGGAGACTCAGCGGGCGAACTCCAACTGTCGCGGTCACAGGTGGCCGCGCGACAAGGTGCCGCCTCGAAGGAGTTACCCGTTTTCGACGGCAACGTGGAACAGTGGCCTACCTTCCTCGCCTCCTTCAACCGAAGCACACTGAGGTGTGGCTTCACCGCAGACGAAAACCTCATGCGGTTGGAGAGGAGCTTGCGCGGGAAGGCGCTCGAGACGGTGAGGTGCCTCCTACTTCACCCCGACAACGTGGAAAGAGTGATCGCCACGCTGAAGATGCGCTTCGGTCACCCCCTGCGGATAGTGCACCTGCTCACCGAAAAGATGAACCGACTGCCGCCGGTCCGGGAAGGACAATGGGAGGCGCTCATCGACTTCGCGGTAGCGGTGCAGAACTGCGTAGAAAATATCGGAATTTGCGGGGCACAGGAGTACTGCCACAACAGCACCCTATTACACCAGTTGCTGGGGAAGTTGCCCATCTCGCTGCAGCAAATGTGGGTGATGCAGTCGCCTGGAGAGGCGTCGAACCTTACCACATTCAGCCGATGGCTGTACGCGACAGCAGAAACCCTCAGCCCCCTCTCCTGGACACAAAGCAAGGACTCACCGCCGGAGATGAGATCGGAGAGTCAGGCCACACGCCAGGGACCGCTCCCCGCTCCCAGAACGGCCTCACCAAACCGCACGCCCACTCCGCCGGCAAATACGTGTGCCGGTTGCGGAGGGGTATGCCGTGCGGTAGATCGATGCGGCCGCTTCATCAACACGAGCATAGAGGACCGGTGGAAGGTCGCCAGGGCGAGTCGCCTGTGCTTCGTTTGCCTGCGTCGGCATAAGGGCCCATGCACAGCTCGGTCATGTGGCAGCCAGGGGTGTACGGAACAACACCACGCCCTACTGCACCGCGAAGGAACGCCTACGGTGGCCACCGCTAGCGAGCCGTCGTCAGCCGCAGGAGAGCACGCAACGCACTGCGTTCAAACCTGTGAGGATTGCAATGCCAGCCCCCGGTTTCGGTACCATCCCGTCACACTATACGGTAAGAGCGGACCGGTTACGGCAGTGGCCTTCGTGGACGAAGGGTCGTCCTTCACGCTGGTGGAGGACGGGCTCGCTGATGAACTCGGCCTCGAGGGGCCCAGCCAGCCCCTACACCTACAATGGACGGGTGGGGTCACTCGCGTGGAGAAGGCATCGCGCAGCGTGACACTGACGGTGTCGGGCAAGCTACAGGGGCACCAGTATACTCTGGCCGGAGTGAAGACGGTGCGGAAACTGGACCTGCCGGAGCAATCGCTCGACGGCAAAGCCCTACAAGCCCATTACCCCCACCTGCGGGGCCTGCCACTGGACACGTACTCAAATGCCCGCCCAAGACTCCTCATCGGAATTGGGCACCTTCAAGTAGGGCTGGTAATGAAATGTCGAGAGGGCGCAGCAAACACGCCGGTAGCGGTCAAGTCCCGCCTAGGATGGACCGTCTGTGGAGGCACCAACCAGAGGCAGAACGTAGTAGCAGCTCAGTCTCGGAGTGACGAAGGCAACAACGGTGATGGAGCGGACGAGTCTCCGAATCATCCATTATCGGCGAGCGGTTCACCAACCTCGATCATCACGACGTCGATCGCATCGTCGGAGACGGACCACCGGGGCGGTATCAGCAGTACCGGGACCGGCAGCCTGGCTGGTCTGGATGTCGGCGGGGGTGATGACGCGATGGCCGTGGCGAAGCGGGCGCAGCTGGACAATGCCAGTGGCGATGGCGATGGTGACGCGGCAGGAAGAGATGCGGTCGGAGGTGGTGGTGATCCCAACCACCCGAGCGGCGGAATGGTCCTTGGCAACATAGCGCTGGTACAGGTGCAAGCGATCGTTTTTTTTTTTTTTTTTTTTTTTTTTTTTTTAAACATTGAGTGTTTAGTGTATTTATTTTTAACATTACATAACACTTATACACTAAACACAGCACAACTTCACCCCCCCTGGATTCGGCCTCGCGAGGTTCTATCCTTGGGGGGGCTGCTTAGCTCGACGGTCGAGCTATAACGCCTGGCGCCTGGGCGCTTGTGCTCCTCCTCCTCAGCCCGTTTTCACGGGCGGGGTTGCGTTGCCCGTGTTGGCCTCCCTCGGTGCGCGTCCCATCCAGCGCGCAGCACCTCCATTATTTCCCGGCACCCCCGAGCGATGTCTCGCCACCTCTCCGGGCTGGCGAGAAGCTGCTCCCCTAGCGTGCCCGCCGTTATGCGGCCCCAAGCGATCGTGGCGGCGTTCATTGTGTCTATCTTTGCGTCCACCATCGGTTCGATCATGAGCGGCGAGTTTGTCTTCGACTATGCTATGCTGCTGACGGCGTCGAGCATGTTTACGGCGACCACTTCGCGCTTCGTTCTCGACTTCGTGCGCGTGGCTGCGATTTTACTGTCCACTAAGCTTAAAATGAACCCGGACAATCTAGCGACGCCGTTAGCGGCTGCCATCGGTGACGTGGTAGTAATAGCCGATCCCAAGCTACCCCGAAACAATACCCGGCCCGGCAAGGGCATAGAATTAGGGATGCCCGGCGAGGGCATAGGCACG
>NW_026455894.1:665-3381 GCF_943734635.1 Anopheles cruzii | reverse complement strand
TAATAAAGGACTTCAAGATACGGAACGGTCGCGGTGTTTGACTATTACCAACACTCAAAATTATATCCGAGAGTGTTTAGTAACACTCAAAGGTAAAACAAATCAAAACCCGGCAAGGGAAAACGAACCAAGTCCCGGTAAGGGCAAACGATAGTGCGTACGCTTAGTGAGTTCGCGCGCGAAGTTTAAAATTGGAAGCGATGGCGGGAAGTGACGATCTCCCGGGCAGTGCGGCGAAGGCCGGAACAAGTGCAAAGGCGAGTGGAACGAGTGCGAAGGCGAGCGCGACGACACCGCACTCGGCAGAGGCGCAAGCACCCCCGGCGAAGGCGCCAAAAGGACCACGAAGAACCCGCAGGAAAGCGGGCAAGGTTAAGACGCCGCCGCAGGGACAGCTCGGGGCGCTGACCCCAAAACAGCGGCCAGCGCTGAGCGCGAGAGCACCCACGCCGAAGATCGCGCTGAGCGTGGGAGGCTCGACAAGCACTCAGCAACGCGAGGCCAACGAAAGGAAGCTGCTGGAGCTGGAGCTCCTAGAAAGAGAAATCCAGCTGCAGCAGAGAGAGTTCCAGAGACGGCTGGACGAGCTCCGTGAGCGACAACACACACTGTTAGAGGGTAAATCATCCGTACCCGTCTCGTCGCGAACGAACACGAGCGACCGGGCCAGCGTACCACGGCACCCAGTGCGTCACTGCCCGAGTCCCCGAGAGAGCCCCCGAGAGAGCCCGGCTGAGCCAGCCCGTCGGCCGCCAGCCAGCTCAACCGCGATCCGGATGGCTACCGACCCGGAATTTTACGACAACTGGGGAGACTCAGCGGGCGAACTCCAACTGTCGCGGTCACAGGTGGCCGCGCGACAAGGTGCCGCCTCGAAGGAGTTACCCGTTTTCGACGGCAACGTGGAACAGTGGCCTACCTTCCTCGCCTCCTTCAACCGAAGCACACTGAGGTGTGGCTTCACCGCAGACGAAAACCTCATGCGGTTGGAGAGGAGCTTGCGCGGGAAGGCGCTCGAGACGGTGAGGTGCCTCCTACTTCACCCCGACAACGTGGAAAGAGTGATCGCCACGCTGAAGATGCGCTTCGGTCACCCCCTGCGGATAGTGCACCTGCTCACCGAAAAGATGAACCGACTGCCGCCGGTCCGGGAAGGACAATGGGAGGCGCTCATCGACTTCGCGGTAGCGGTGCAGAACTGCGTAGAAAATATCGGAATTTGCGGGGCACAGGAGTACTGCCACAACAGCACCCTATTACACCAGTTGCTGGGGAAGTTGCCCATCTCGCTGCAGCAAATGTGGGTGATGCAGTCGCCTGGAGAGGCGTCGAACCTTACCACATTCAGCCGATGGCTGTACGCGACAGCAGAAACCCTCAGCCCCCTCTCCTGGACACAAAGCAAGGACTCACCGCCGGAGATGAGATCGGAGAGTCAGGCCACACGCCAGGGACCGCTCCCCGCTCCCAGAACGGCCTCACCAAACCGCACGCCCACTCCGCCGGCAAATACGTGTGCCGGTTGCGGAGGGGTATGCCGTGCGGTAGATCGATGCGGCCGCTTCATCAACACGAGCATAGAGGACCGGTGGAAGGTCGCCAGGGCGAGTCGCCTGTGCTTCGTTTGCCTGCGTCGGCATAAGGGCCCATGCACAGCTCGGTCATGTGGCAGCCAGGGGTGTACGGAACAACACCACGCCCTACTGCACCGCGAAGGAACGCCTACGGTGGCCACCGCTAGCGAGCCGTCGTCAGCCGCAGGAGAGCACGCAACGCACTGCGTTCAAACCTGTGAGGATTGCAATGCCAGCCCCCGGTTTCGGTACCATCCCGTCACACTATACGGTAAGAGCGGACCGGTTACGGCAGTGGCCTTCGTGGACGAAGGGTCGTCCTTCACGCTGGTGGAGGACGGGCTCGCTGATGAACTCGGCCTCGAGGGGCCCAGCCAGCCCCTACACCTACAATGGACGGGTGGGGTCACTCGCGTGGAGAAGGCATCGCGCAGCGTGACACTGACGGTGTCGGGCAAGCTACAGGGGCACCAGTATACTCTGGCCGGAGTGAAGACGGTGCGGAAACTGGACCTGCCGGAGCAATCGCTCGACGGCAAAGCCCTACAAGCCCATTACCCCCACCTGCGGGGCCTGCCACTGGACACGTACTCAAATGCCCGCCCAAGACTCCTCATCGGAATTGGGCACCTTCAAGTAGGGCTGGTAATGAAATGTCGAGAGGGCGCAGCAAACACGCCGGTAGCGGTCAAGTCCCGCCTAGGATGGACCGTCTGTGGAGGCACCAACCAGAGGCAGAACGTAGTAGCAGCTCAGTCTCGGAGTGACGAAGGCAACAACGGTGATGGAGCGGACGAGTCTCCGAATCATCCATTATCGGCGAGCGGTTCACCAACCTCGATCATCACGACGTCGATCGCATCGTCGGAGACGGACCACCGGGGCGGTATCAGCAGTACCGGGACCGGCAGCCTGGCTGGTCTGGATGTCGGCGGGGGTGATGACGCGATGGCCGTGGCGAAGCGGGCGCAGCTGGACAATGCCAGTGGCGATGGCGATGGTGACGCGGCAGGAAGAGATGCGGTCGGAGGTGGTGGTGATCCCAACCACCCGAGCGGCGGAATGGTCCTTGGCAACATAGCGCTGGTACAGGTGCAAGCGATCGTTTTTTTTTTTTTTTTTTTTTTTTTTTTTTAAAAATT
>NW_026455894.1:0-565 GCF_943734635.1 Anopheles cruzii | reverse complement strand
GGGGGGGCTGCTTAGCTCGACGGTCGAGCTATAACGCCTGGCGCCTGGGCGCTTGTGCTCCTCCTCCTCAGCCCGTTTTCACGGGCGGGGTTGCGTTGCCCGTGTTGGCCTCCCTCGGTGCGCGTCCCATCCAGCGCGCAGCACCTCCATTATTTCCCGGCACCCCCGAGCGATGTCTCGCCACCTCTCCGGGCTGGCGAGAAGCTGCTCCCCTAGCGTGCCCGCCGTTATGCGGCCCCAAGCGATCGTGGCGGCGTTCATTGTGTCTATCTTTGCGTCCACCATCGGTTCGATCATGAGCGGCGAGTTTGTCTTCGACTATGCTATGCTGCTGACGGCGTCGAGCATGTTTACGGCGACCACTTCGCGCTTCGTTCTCGACTTCGTGCGCGTGGCTGCGATTTTACTGTCCACTAAGCTTAAAATGAACCCGGACAATCTAGCGACGCCGTTAGCGGCTGCCATCGGTGACGTGGTAGTAATAGCCGATCCCAAGCTACCCCGAAACAATACCCGGCCCGGCAAGGGCATAGAATTAGGGATGCCCGGCGAGGGCATAGGCACG
>NW_026455893.1:0-3382 GCF_943734635.1 Anopheles cruzii | reverse complement strand
TCGACGAAGAAAATCGCGGAAAAACAGTGCAGTGCCCGGAAGCAGCTAAGAAGTGCAAGGAAAGGAAGCAATCCTTTTCGGGTGTTGTGTGTGTGTTGTGGTGTTTGTGTGCGGTGTCTCCTGTGTGTTGTGTGAGTTGATCGTGCGCGCGACATTCAGTGATCGATGGTGAAACGGAAAAGCGCGGAAAAGCGCGGAAAAGCGATAGCCGGCATCCGGTAAAAGTGCAGGTGTGTTTGTGTTTGTATCGGTCGGTGTGTGTGACAAGTGTTGTTGAAGCTGAAGGAGTTAAGACCTCAAAGATCGGCGCCAGTGAGTTAGTGGTAATAGTTTGCAGTGTCAACCAAAACATAGAAAGGCCATTTCCGTCTCCAAAAAACCCGGTGTAAGTGTGTGTCAGTGATCCTAGCGAATTGGCAAAACGCGGCGAAGCGCGTATCAACAGTATCGCGTCGCCACCAAGAGGTCCCCTCTTCAGCACTCCCCGTCTTAAGACATCACTTATGAAAAAGTACTTCCTGAACAAAATGTCTACCGGCAAGCGTCTGGCGAAGCGGTCGATCGTCGGCACCCGCGTGTGCGCTCCCGGCACCGACGGCATCTGGTACTCGGGCAAGATCGAGTTCGTGAAGACGGCCAACGAGCAGCAGCCGAAAGATGCGTCGTCGTCCTCCTCGGCCTCGTCCACGGCCGCCGCCGCCTCCGTTATTCCGGGGCTGACGACGCCGGCCCGGTACACGGTGCGGTTCGACAACATGAAGGACCTGGCGGCTGGCGAGCTGGGGCTGGTGCGTGAGTTCCGCGAAACCGAGCTGATCGGGCCCGGCTTCCGGACGATCGCGGACGTGAAGCTCCGCCCGGGCCAGAAGGTCTTCTTGACCTACAACGGGCGCGAGAATGCCGGCGAGGTGCTGACCCACGACGACCTGAAGGACGAGGTGAAGGTGCGCATCGTGGTCGCCAACGCAGCCAACGGAGCCAACGGTGCCGCCCAAGAGGTCAGTACTCAGCCCTCAACTCGGGAGGCTCCCTTCTAGGCTGCTAAGAACCCTGTTCTCTTTGCTTCGGCTGCTGATCGCCGCGAGGTCCCAAAAATGGGTGGCCGAAAAATTGGAACACCGCGGGCGAACGCGCGCGCGCGCCCGGTGGCGAGTGCCGGTGGGTAGGGGGCACCAAAGTAGGTCAAGGAGAAGCGAGACCGGCTTCTGTGTGTGTGTGTGTCCGTCCCAACAACCCCTCCGCCGCCACAGAAAAAAGAAATGAACCCATCCCGACCGAAGGATTACGCCATCGGTGCGCGTGCGAGTGAGAGCGAGAGAGGGGCCGGCGTGGTGTGGCATCGGAATCGATGTAACATTACATCGTTACTCGCTCCACACCCGGATCGCCCGAAAGTAGGTCAAATCTCACGTCTCCTTTTGCACCCTCAACCCTCAGCTCGCCGGGGCCATGGCGAATGCATGCGCGCGCGTGCCCCATTTCCCGATTATGCTCCCGCCTAGCTGTTTGTGTGTGTGCCGTGGGGGGAGCTGCGGGTTGAGGGACGCGTCAGTGTGTGCAACGGGCGTCCCAGTCCCAGTTCTTTCTCTTTCTCGGCACGGCACGGCATGCGCAAATGTAATTTTCCAACCGTAAAAGGAGATCTGCTCAAGACCCAGCCACCCAACACCACCACCGATCTCCGATGACCCAATTCTGGATGATGAGCGTTCTTTGGATGTAATAAGCCAAGAAGATGATGGTCCCGAGGGGTCGAAAGTTGTCGAGCGAGCGAGCGAATGGGTCCGCCAATCTGCAACACTCTGACAGTCGCTTCAACTTGGTCCGAGTTCCGCCCTGTCTGTGTGTGAGTGTGTGTGTGTGTGTGTGGTGGACGGTGGAGCTAATCCCACAATCCACAATCCACAATAATGCGCCTGCCCACGAAACGCCCATAGAGTAAATAACGGCCATGAAGTTTTGGAACGCAAGAAATCTTCGGGAATTGGTCACTCCAAATTCCGTATAGGTTTAGGGCTATTTGGGCGATATAAACAAACGCCAATCGCCATCACCATCAGAGCAACCGTAGAGTATGTGGAGATAGAGTTTAACCTACATCCATATCCGCCAATTCTTCAACTAGACACCATAGACGTAATGTCCGTGAATGACACAGTAACGCCCTGACTATGACCTGCACCTGGACTGCTTGGGATTGTAACCCACTCGTGGCCGCCAGGGAGAAGCAGCGCACCACCACCACGATTCCGACGGTGTCGGTCGCTGGCTACGTGTCGCTGGAAAATAGGTTAAGGTCGTAAAGAGGTCAAACCGAGCGGCGGTTGATGGGGGGTCGCGGCTGTGTACAACGGCGAACACCGTCGGGAGGGTCGTGTACGCGCAGGCTCTCCATATTCCGTGAAGCACCAGGAGCCTCCATTCCAAGGTTTCCAATTTTCCAGGTCACACGCCATGCGGCGATGGCGCGCGAGTCCGTGTTACAAAGTCCTTTTTTGGGCATCTTTCGATCCCCGGACTAGAAGGCGCACAGTGACACTCTGCTTTGCGATGAGCAAACGGTCAAGGATCTGATTACTTCCAGGCCCCATTTCTTCGAAACACTCGTTCCTTCAGGACAGGGCAATGCTCCCGTCGTGGGCAATCCTGGTCGCGTCAACCACCGCCGACCGTTTTGAATTCCATTTGAAGTTCGTTCGCCCGTTTGCGATGGTCCGTTGCGCCATTTTTTATTCATTCCGTCCGCGGCTACTCCACACTCATTATGTTCCTGATCGCGTGACCTTAGCGGCCGCGTGCCTCTCGATTGGTTCCCCCCTTTTTCCGTCCTCCCACTTTAATTCGTTCGCTGCGACGCCGGACGGGTTCATCGATCCCGATCGCCGCCGGAACTGGAACTTTGTGACTTGCTTCGACACAACGACGACAATGCAAAACAACTGGCGGAGAACTCCACCTCGACCTGCGGGTGGTGATGACCTACCCCCACGGGGGAAAAGAAGTTGTTGACCGAACGACGCGACACCCAAAATGGCGCTCCAGCCGGCCGGTTTCCCCACATGCTGATCAAGAATTCCTCTGACACTCTTTCGACAACTGCTGTGTGATGTAACCCGTGGTTTGCTCGAATTAATGGCCGGCCCCAGAAATAGAGAGCTGAACGGTGAAGAATTGCTGACCACCTGGCACAATCCACGGCGGATCCACGTTTATTGGCCGGCGATTTATTACCGCGACGGTCCGCGACCTCTTCCCGGACGCAACCGACAGTGATAATCCCCGCGAGCCGATCCGGTCCAACGTCTAATTAGCTGGGCAATGTCACCTGGCCAGGGGAAGGTGACCGTTACGCTTGCCACTGCGTGCTCCGTCGTTGCACTCC
>NW_026455892.1:0-3382 GCF_943734635.1 Anopheles cruzii | reverse complement strand
GTGGTGACCACCACGGTGTCGTGTCTTTACTCAATTAAGCGATACATCCGACCACGTTGAATCTCGCTTTTCAGGCAAATAATTTACAAACGTACCGCGGAGCAGTCATAGGTATCGAATGGACCCGATCCTCGAAATCATGTAACGAAAGGTACGAACCTTCATATACAGGGTGGTCAAATAAGCGTTCTCTTTTTCATTTGGTTATAAAACAAAAACGGCTTAATATTTTTCGATGCTTGAACATTTATTTGAAAGATTGATCATCAAAATTATGTGTGAAAAACAATTTCGCTCAAATGTCCCCCTCGGCTGGCTTCGCAGTAGCCCAATTGGTCGACCCAATTTTTGGGCACTTTTTCGACTGTCTGTGGTCCTATCTTGGCAATGGCAATTTAAATTTCAGTCTTGATGTTGAGACAAATGTTAAGCTACTGCAGCTCAAAGTCTCTATAATCGACAAGAAAAAAAAAAGTCTTGATGTTGTCAATAGTTGCTGGTTTGTTGTCTTTCACCGATCCCCAACAGATAACAGTCCAATCGTGTAAAATCGCAACACTTTGGAGGTCAATTCACAACACCATTTGTACTGATTATTCGCTGTCCAAAGACGCGGTGCAACCAATCGATCGTGGCTGTCGCTGTATGGCAGATAGCCCCGTTCTGTTTTAACAAAACGTCATCCAAGTTCTCAGCTTCAATTTCGCCAAAGAACCAATCAGCCAACATGGCTCTGTAGCGTACGCCTTCGACGGTTACGGCGGCTCCTTCTTCATTCATTCATACGGCGGCCGATGATGCCGCCGGACCGAAATCCGCACCTAAAAGTCACTTGTTTTTCATGCATTGGCTTCTCTTGCACGACGTATGGGTTTTCCGAACCCCAAGAACGACAATTCTGCTTAATAACATAGCCACCGAGGTGGATATGAGCTTCAACGAAATGAGCTTTTCAAATATCGTACCATTTGAGATAAGACCTACCACTTTGGAAGTAAATTTTTAATATTTCCCAGCATTGTTCAAGCGTTTAGCGACCCAGTTCGTAAATTTTTAAGTGTTTACTAAATGTCTACTACTTCCAGAATCAAGTTTGACGTTTTAAACGTCAAATAATGGGTAGTTCAAAAAGAGAACGCTTATTTGACCACCCTGTAGTTCAGAAGCGTTTGGATACCGATTGTATGATTAAATTCGCAGCAAGAGACAAATTTCTTACGCATCTCAAGCAAGTTTAAGTTACCACAGCACGCTACCTACACTCGGAAAGTAGCCAAGCTCATCGACCAGGGCTCGTCGATGTTGAATTTTACACGACAGTCATTCGGCACACGGCACAGCGTGAATTAGCTGTCGAATGGAGATTAAGAAACTCGAGTTACTGTCACTCTCGATCGAATCGATGTAAAGTTAACGAATTGTCGCCTGGAATACGAGTCACTAGCAGAAAGAATGTGCTAAGTAAGTTGTCGTGACACGCACGCTGCTGGCTGCTGAGCTTTTATGTTTCTGTTAATAAAATACTTGAAACGCAGTCGTTTCGCAGTTGTCCCTTCTAGTTGAAGATCGTTAGTTAGGAGTCACGCAACGGTGTCAGAAAAGTAGTATCATATGGATTTGGTTCGTATGGAGCACCCGCTTATAGACACACTTATTTGAATTTTCATTTATAAATTGTTAAATCGCACAAAGAAATACTTAAATTTAGATTATTGGCTGGTGAGAGGTAAATTAATATATTTTATACTGTTCCATTACAAATATATTGAAAGTAAATGTTAAGTTATTAGAAGTCTCATAAATATAAAATGTTGTTAAAAGTTATTCATTTAACTTTCTTAAAAAAAGGAAAGCGCTTATTGAAACATGCAAATAAACGTCTCTCGTTCTTTCAGATCGTAGCTTAAAAAGAAAAGCATTAGCATAACCCGTTCGATATAGCGTCATGCTGCGTTAGGCTGGTTTTTTGATGAATTTTCAATGAAAGGACGTCGATACGGGAAATAATCACAAGAGACTGAAAAAACGCCATAAAAGTTAGCCAGGCCGAAAAATGCATGGTTCTCACGTTCGTGTGCAAAATGTCTCATTAACGATCGAAACGGGTGACAAAAATGCCATTTTCTCACACCACGCCTCAGGACACGTCGACAATTAGTTTGGGCGTGCTTAATTATGTTGCCCATCGTTTCAGGCAGTGACCTGTATTATCTTCAATGACCAATCGATCCAATCAATCCTCTCTCGTTCAGGATCATTTGTGATTTCGACTGACAAAAGATGGGCGTCACCAGGCAAGGCAATTAAACCTACAGAAAAAGGACCACTTTCGATACAATCTCAATTTGACTTCTCATTTTAAAACTCACCCCGTTGAAAGGACGGACGAGGAATGTTGCTTACGGTAGCGATTTAAGTATGGCAATTGCAGTGGAACGACGTCGTTCCGCTGAACTCATCTCCTGCGCGGATTCGCGAACATTGATCGATTACATTGGCCTCACAGTCACCGATCATCAGCAACAGTGATCCTCCAGGAGCAATTAATTTCACAGACAGACAGCAGCGATCAGAAAGCAGCCAAGAAAAAATGAATGTCCTTCGCAAGGTGGCGAATAGAACCAACGTCCAGAAAGATCAAAATAATGCATAAAGAGCATAAAAAGGCCGATCGATTGTCCGATTAAAAGTCGATTGTTTTTACATTGAGCATACACCGCTGAAGCTTACGGTAGATGCCGCCCTTCGACGGCTGTGACATCGTATCTTTTTTGAGCGATTACTCAATTAATCAAGCGAGGTTAAGTAGTTCTACTGCCACACGTTGTTCTTATATTTCATCTTCATCTTAATAACCACAGTCTTTCATCACAAAGAGCCAAAGGAATTCCCAACGACGGATTCGAGTTGGGGTCTCGATCCGATTCGAATCGTACTCGAATCCTTGCCCACCACACGATGGATTCTTAAAACTTTACATCTTCGAGGTCAACGCGAGACAAAAATGGTTATGTGGTTATGATTTATGGGCACTGATAGTGGTGCGCCAATGTGATGCCGCTTGAAACACTCGGCCAATCGGTTGGCCTTTCGTCGTAGCGTATTTTTTTCTGCACAGAGGAAATCTGACACAATATGTGAAACTAGTTTGAGGTATCCTTAAGCAAAGGAGTATGCAAGTGAAACACTTTTCCCGCGGCCACATAAGGATAAAGTGGGCGTAAATGGCCACCTATTCATGTCTCTTGCGTAACCAATTCCAACCATGGCCATTAACAATGTAGTCGATCGTAAACCGGAGGTCAAGACGGAACACATACTTAAAGATCTATTCTGGGCTTGACGAAGCATAATGATCTACAATTTAGTCATTCACGCGTGT
>NW_026455891.1:0-3383 GCF_943734635.1 Anopheles cruzii | reverse complement strand
TAATAAAGGACTTCAAGATACGGAACGGTCGCGGTGTTTGACTATTACCAACACTCAAAATTATATCCGAGAGTGTTTAGTAACACTCAAAGGTAAAACAAATCAAAACCCGGCAAGGGAAAACGAACCAAGTCCCGGTAAGGGCAAACGATAGTGCGTACGCTTAGTGAGTTCGCGCGCGAAGTTTAAAATTGGAAGCGATGGCGGGAAGTGACGATCTCCCGGGCAGTGCGGCGAAGGCCGGAACAAGTGCAAAGGCGAGTGGAACGAGTGCGAAGGCGAGCGCGACGACACCGCACTCGGCAGAGGCGCAAGCACCCCCGGCGAAGGCGCCAAAAGGACCACGAAGAACCCGCAGGAAAGCGGGCAAGGTTAAGACGCCGCCGCAGGGACAGCTCGGGGCGCTGACCCCAAAACAGCGGCCAGCGCTGAGCGCGAGAGCACCCACGCCGAAGATCGCGCTGAGCGTGGGAGGCTCGACAAGCACTCAGCAACGCGAGGCCAACGAAAGGAAGCTGCTGGAGCTGGAGCTCCTAGAAAGAGAAATCCAGCTGCAGCAGAGAGAGTTCCAGAGACGGCTGGACGAGCTCCGTGAGCGACAACACACACTGTTAGAGGGTAAATCATCCGTACCCGTCTCGTCGCGAACGAACACGAGCGACCGGGCCAGCGTACCACGGCACCCAGTGCGTCACTGCCCGAGTCCCCGAGAGAGCCCCCGAGAGAGCCCGGCTGAGCCAGCCCGTCGGCCGCCAGCCAGCTCAACCGCGATCCGGATGGCTACCGACCCGGAATTTTACGACAACTGGGGAGACTCAGCGGGCGAACTCCAACTGTCGCGGTCACAGGTGGCCGCGCGACAAGGTGCCGCCTCGAAGGAGTTACCCGTTTTCGACGGCAACGTGGAACAGTGGCCTACCTTCCTCGCCTCCTTCAACCGAAGCACACTGAGGTGTGGCTTCACCGCAGACGAAAACCTCATGCGGTTGGAGAGGAGCTTGCGCGGGAAGGCGCTCGAGACGGTGAGGTGCCTCCTACTTCACCCCGACAACGTGGAAAGAGTGATCGCCACGCTGAAGATGCGCTTCGGTCACCCCCTGCGGATAGTGCACCTGCTCACCGAAAAGATGAACCGACTGCCGCCGGTCCGGGAAGGACAATGGGAGGCGCTCATCGACTTCGCGGTAGCGGTGCAGAACTGCGTAGAAAATATCGGAATTTGCGGGGCACAGGAGTACTGCCACAACAGCACCCTATTACACCAGTTGCTGGGGAAGTTGCCCATCTCGCTGCAGCAAATGTGGGTGATGCAGTCGCCTGGAGAGGCGTCGAACCTTACCACATTCAGCCGATGGCTGTACGCGACAGCAGAAACCCTCAGCCCCCTCTCCTGGACACAAAGCAAGGACTCACCGCCGGAGATGAGATCGGAGAGTCAGGCCACACGCCAGGGACCGCTCCCCGCTCCCAGAACGGCCTCACCAAACCGCACGCCCACTCCGCCGGCAAATACGTGTGCCGGTTGCGGAGGGGTATGCCGTGCGGTAGATCGATGCGGCCGCTTCATCAACACGAGCATAGAGGACCGGTGGAAGGTCGCCAGGGCGAGTCGCCTGTGCTTCGTTTGCCTGCGTCGGCATAAGGGCCCATGCACAGCTCGGTCATGTGGCAGCCAGGGGTGTACGGAACAACACCACGCCCTACTGCACCGCGAAGGAACGCCTACGGTGGCCACCGCTAGCGAGCCGTCGTCAGCCGCAGGAGAGCACGCAACGCACTGCGTTCAAACCTGTGAGGATTGCAATGCCAGCCCCCGGTTTCGGTACCATCCCGTCACACTATACGGTAAGAGCGGACCGGTTACGGCAGTGGCCTTCGTGGACGAAGGGTCGTCCTTCACGCTGGTGGAGGACGGGCTCGCTGATGAACTCGGCCTCGAGGGGCCCAGCCAGCCCCTACACCTACAATGGACGGGTGGGGTCACTCGCGTGGAGAAGGCATCGCGCAGCGTGACACTGACGGTGTCGGGCAAGCTACAGGGGCACCAGTATACTCTGGCCGGAGTGAAGACGGTGCGGAAACTGGACCTGCCGGAGCAATCGCTCGACGGCAAAGCCCTACAAGCCCATTACCCCCACCTGCGGGGCCTGCCACTGGACACGTACTCAAATGCCCGCCCAAGACTCCTCATCGGAATTGGGCACCTTCAAGTAGGGCTGGTAATGAAATGTCGAGAGGGCGCAGCAAACACGCCGGTAGCGGTCAAGTCCCGCCTAGGATGGACCGTCTGTGGAGGCACCAACCAGAGGCAGAACGTAGTAGCAGCTCAGTCTCGGAGTGACGAAGGCAACAACGGTGATGGAGCGGACGAGTCTCCGAATCATCCATTATCGGCGAGCGGTTCACCAACCTCGATCATCACGACGTCGATCGCATCGTCGGAGACGGACCACCGGGGCGGTATCAGCAGTACCGGGACCGGCAGCCTGGCTGGTCTGGATGTCGGCGGGGGTGATGACGCGATGGCCGTGGCGAAGCGGGCGCAGCTGGACAATGCCAGTGGCGATGGCGATGGTGACGCGGCAGGAAGAGATGCGGTCGGAGGTGGTGGTGATCCCAACCACCCGAGCGGCGGAATGGTCCTTGGCAACATAGCGCTGGTACAGGTGCAAGCGATCGTTTTTTTTTTTTTTTTTTTTTTTTTTTTTTTAAACATTGAGTGTTTAGTGTATTTATTTTTAACATTACATAACACTTATACACTAAACACAGCACAACTTCACCCCCCCTGGATTCGGCCTCGCGAGGTTCTATCCTTGGGGGGGCTGCTTAGCTCGACGGTCGAGCTATAACGCCTGGCGCCTGGGCGCTTGTGCTCCTCCTCCTCAGCCCGTTTTCACGGGCGGGGTTGCGTTGCCCGTGTTGGCCTCCCTCGGTGCGCGTCCCATCCAGCGCGCAGCACCTCCATTATTTCCCGGCACCCCCGAGCGATGTCTCGCCACCTCTCCGGGCTGGCGAGAAGCTGCTCCCCTAGCGTGCCCGCCGTTATGCGGCCCCAAGCGATCGTGGCGGCGTTCATTGTGTCTATCTTTGCGTCCACCATCGGTTCGATCATGAGCGGCGAGTTTGTCTTCGACTATGCTATGCTGCTGACGGCGTCGAGCATGTTTACGGCGACCACTTCGCGCTTCGTTCTCGACTTCGTGCGCGTGGCTGCGATTTTACTGTCCACTAAGCTTAAAATGAACCCGGACAATCTAGCGACGCCGTTAGCGGCTGCCATCGGTGACGTGGTAGTAATAGCCGATCCCAAGCTACCCCGAAACAATACCCGGCCCGGCAAGGGCATAGAATTAGGGATGCCCGGCGAGGGCATAGGCACG
>NW_026455890.1:0-3383 GCF_943734635.1 Anopheles cruzii | reverse complement strand
AAAAAAAAAACTAAGTGTCCGATTGAAATGAAACTTTACATACGTTCATTTGAAGAGTGTACCAGTATAACAAAAAAAAATTAGATTCGTAGCAGCGCCCTATGGTATCGAACGTCAAAACTTAATGAACAGCCTAGTACTAGAGCTATGCTGGGTGCTATGTATGTGGCAAAGCTTTCATCAGAACTGCGCTCCCCGCAACAGCGAAGGATGCCCCGCCGTCGGAAGGACACTTTTGGGTTCGCGTGCCCCCAACGAAGAGAGGATAGTGATTTCGGGTGGTGGCGTTGCTTTATCCGAGCCATCTCGCCCGCCCCGTCGGACGCGCGACCACCAGAGACCAGACAGAAAGAGTTTCCACTTTTATCACACCCATTTTATGTGCTATCTTGGCTTCGGGGTCTTGGGTTCGGTGGAAAACATGTTTTCCACCCGGTGGTTTTGTTTTCTTTTCCGTTGCGGCACTCTCTGCGAAGGTCGTTGCTTCGAAAAGGTTTTTCCAAATCCGCCAAGACTTTTGCGCGTCTGGGTCTCTTGCAGTCTTTTTTGTCTGTCTGAAACATTTCTTATTTATCGCACAAGACTCGCTGACACGCGGCGCTCGCCAATCAATTTCGGTGGCTCCCTCTAATGGGTGGCTAGACAGGACCGCGCGACGCGTGATGCACCCCCGAGCGTCGCCTGCCTCTAGTCACGACGACGAGGGGTTTTTTATGCGCTACGCTAACTTGAGGGTAAAACACACACGTACAAGGCATATTATGCTGTCTCTCTAATCAACCGACACCTACCTTTTAGATCGTTTTCCTTGAGTGAAAATCGGTGATACTAGCTGATTGACGGATTGATGTTGAGTTGCTTGTTGTCATCGCTCATATGACAATCGCAAGGGCATATCTGCAACACACACACCGCGGAGAAAATTAAAGTGCATTAGATAGGCTGCTGAATGACAATTTATATCAATTTGATAGGTTCAGAGACACGTGACGATGACCTGTGATCCGACAAAGTGCAACAAACACATTTTCTGTCAGTTTCAATTTATTTGCGCTTTGTCAAGCTGTTTGCCCTGAGCCCAACCCAACGCATCGGTTACTAGGATCCAGACCGAGCGAGAGGCTCACGCTTTGATTTCGAAATTAGGTTTCATTCGACAAATCAAGTAAATAATAACATTTTAGAATATTTTAGCAAAAACACACACTATTATTGACATTTATAATTTAAAACAAAAGGTAGTCGTCCTGTTTTTGCTCACCATTTTACGTCCTTCGCCCAAATAGAGTGCTGTTGTTTGTTTAAATTACTTGATCCGTGAAGGGTTACGGGGCATAATCGAAGTGAAACCGTCATCATCGTGCCACTATTGTCCTCTACCCCGTATCAGAGGGGGGGGAGCTTGTTGTTATGTTATCCCTCTAACCCCACCAGGATGCAGTTTCAATTAAATTGCTTTCTGCACCAATGGCCGATCCTGTGTGGTCTTCCCAAATTGTCGCATTGATGACGGCGGCGGCAGTGGCGTCGTTTTTTGCTGTGCGTCAAAATTAAACCCTTATTATTCGAAACACAACTGTCATAAACATCATGCCGGCCAGCAGGCACACAACAATGGCAACAATAGTGTGCTATCGCACCCGTCGCTAATGCAGCCACGCGCCAAACACAACACACAAATGCAAAACACATTATAGTTTCTGTGGTTCCTTCAGCGTTCGTTTTTGCCCGAGGGCCGCCACTAGCAATTATAAATGGTGCACTGCACAGTTCTATGCTCTCTCTCGTTGCCTCTCTCTCACTCTCTCTGTCTCTGTCTGTCTCTCTCTTTTATGTTTTATTTGAAGCCAGGACATGTTTGAAGTATTTTTTTCAAAACCACACATTGCACGCTTCCTTGCACCGTGGCTGCAACGACCAAACGTATCAAAAACACACCCAGTAGGTGTGTGTGTGTATGTGTGCCCCCTAGGGTCATTTTGGTGCTTTAGAATGTTCCACACACCCACCGACGGAACCATTTGTCCCTTTTTCAGTGCTAATCAATGTTGCATAAAATGAAATACGGCCAGGCGGTGGCGCCGGCGTGCGTTACAATCCACTGATTTCCACGCACTCGTGGATCCGTTATCCTTCGCGGGGTCCCGAAACGGACGGACGGACGGGTGAAGGACACGAATTATGAGCGGGAGCGGACGGAGCCGGTACGGCGCTTCGCAGTTCCGTGCGCACCGTTATCCTGTCACGCCCGTGGCGTGGTTCCCCGTTCGCGCTTCCGCGAATGCAGCAGTAACACATTTCGGGCCGCCCATGGCCGCTTCCGTGGTTTTTGTGGGAGAGATTGGGAGGGCGGGGAAGTGGGAGAGAGATAGCGAAAAAAACATGTTGTTTAGTACTTCAAAACATCGCACCTTCAGCCCAGCCCACGAAGGGGGCACACTCTAATGGGGCCGTCGCGTTGTTCACAAATAAACGGGAAGGACCCCAAAAAACATGGCTAGTAAGAACCGTCCGTGTGTTTGACGCATTTTCGCCATGACACCCAACTATTGCTATGTACACTACACATACAGACACACACACAAACACACTTCGGCTAATTGTTGACATCTGAGGTGTGGGCCAGAAGTTGTTTGCCGAAGACTATAAAACCGTAAGCAGCGTAGATGGTTGACCCTCGAGGGGGACCACGGCACACGCAAACAATAGTGCGCATGACGAAACAATTTAAGTGTTTTATTTGTGTTTCCGTAACAATAACGTAAGGCTCCGACCATGGTAATGGGCGCCCAGAACAACATCATGTAGTTTAATTTTAACGAATAAACAAAAACAAGTTGCAAACTATAAATTTCAATTAAAGTAAATTAACAAACACACCTAACAAGCAGAAAAAGAAAATGAAATGAATGAAAAATTACCGAAATAAATAAGATGTACGAAATAAAGTAATAAGGTAAAGTAAAAAAACAACAAAAGATGCCAATTTAGAATATAAACATGGTAAACGTGAGAGATTTACACAGCAAGTGAAACGAAATAAAAAACGAATGAAAAATGAACAAACAAACCAGAACACACAAAGTTATATTAGTTGATGCGGTGATTTCTGTCCAATTGCAAAATTGATTTATTCAACGGCAGATAACAAAAAACATACGAAGGCATTACTTATGCCAGAGAGCCAATCCGTCATTGCAACAGCATAAGTGTCAAACAATGGCACAAAAGGATCAGACGCGAGACTCTGTGCCTCGTGGGTGCAGCGAGGCGCTGGAAGACAATCACGCCCGAAGCATAACTCATTCCTTTTGCGCATACGATTTTTCAAAATGGTTAAACAATTTCCGTGCTTGCGCAAGCCCTGCGCGCAAACAATAAAA
>NW_026455889.1:0-3383 GCF_943734635.1 Anopheles cruzii | reverse complement strand
TGGGTTATTAGTTCAGAAATGACTGAACAAGTAAGAAAAGAAAAGCAGGCAGAGCAAATAACTGAAGCCTGGCAACAAACTGGAGACAGTAAAGGTTTAAAGCGCTTTACGGAAGATGCATTTTCCGATCAAGAGCTTTTGTTTAATCAAGAAAAGAAACATAACAGGCTTAAAAGATCTGATGACCAGCAACCTGGATCTTCTAATAATGAAAAAAGTACGGTGGCTTACATTCGGCTACAAAAGTTTGTAACGCATTTTGTTACGAGATTTGAAAACAAGTTAAAAGAGTACAGTGAAGAAGGGGCTGTAGCAGGAACACCAAAAACAGGTAGAACAGGAGAAATATTAGAAGCAGCAGGAGGAGCAGCAGGAGCAGGTGCAGGTATAGGATTAGCATCACGTGTACCAGGAGCACCGGGAGTTGGATCCACAATAGGACAAAGATTTACTAGGTTTGGTTTTAATTATGTGAGTGGTAGATATCATAGACAAAAAGCTATAAGGATTACCAGTGTATTTGGACAGATAGAGAATGATTCTATTAGGCGTACATTGGTTGAAGCTGGTGTTTATATTTTTTGTAATTTTGAAAGTCAATTTATTAAGGTTACTGATGCTAATGGAATTCCGGAAAGAGCAATGGAAAAGTTAGCAGTAGATGCTATGGGCAGAGCAATAGATTATATACATAACTATAAAAAGCAAAATCCTACGGAATGTATACGGAAAGAAGAAGATGGCCCTGAGAAGGAAAACGAATATATAAAAAAAATTTTTGATTTGATAACTAAAGGTGTCATTTCAGGTAAGTCAAAAAAAAATAAATTTGGTGCTAACGTTGCTCGTTTTTTTAGAGCAGATAGACTGATTCAAGTACCTATAATACCACAATGGATAAAAAGCCTCATACCTGAGCCTGGGCATACAGTAAAATATGAAGAAGAAAAATGGAAAACTGCGGATTTGTATGAGAAAGTAGGTTTAAGAATAATTAATAAAAACGGTGATTACGAATACTACAAAAAAAATGATGAAGGTAATCCTGAAAAATATGGTTATCGTCTTCCTTTTGATTGGGATGATGAGAAAAATTACATAGAATGTAAGGAGAAACCATCAGAAGAATACAGGTATATTTTAAAACCAGCAGAGTTGTTGAACAGCTTATTAGAATTTATTAATGGTAAAGATAAAGTTGTAAACTTAAATCGAAAAGATGCTGAAGAATTCTTAGAAACAACTGTGCAAAAAACTATTGACAGACAGACAAAACAGACAGTGACAGAAATCAAATGGCCAGTTAGGTTTGAAATTATCGAACCCGTCAAATCATTTACTGGAAGAGATGGAGAGTTAGAAACTTTGCATGATGCATTACAAAGTGAAAGTGGGCAAGTAGTAATATCGCAAATAGCCTGTATTAGTGGTTTAGGAGGGATAGGTAAAAGTGAATTGGCTAGAAAGTACGCTTTCAAGTACGAAGATGTTTATAAAGGCAATCTTATATGGATAAACGCTGAAACAGAAGAAAGTCTAAGGAAATCGTTTCAAAAATTAGCTAAAGAGTTAAAAATCCCTGTTTGGGAGAAAAAAGAAGTTTTATTTACGGATAGTGAACCACAGAGTGAGCAGCAACAAACAAACCAACAAATGCAAGAAAGAGATATTCAATCTATCATTAAAGACGTATATAAACATTTCAAGGATACGAAAAGTCTGTTTATTTTTGATAACGTTGAAAAATATGAGGATATAAAACAACTTTTATCACTATCTCCAGCTTCTGGTAATAAACCTTATATACTGATTACTTCTCGTCATCAAAATTGGGAGGTAGGTGAAGAGGGAAAAATAGAGGTAGTGTCATTGAATACTTTTACTTTAGAGGAAGCTACAGAATTCATAAAGAAAGGATTAGTTGATAATGATGGTTCGCAAGACAAAGCAATTGGGGTATTAGCAGACACACTAGAAGGGTTTCCACTAGTTTTACGGCAAGCAACAGAATATATAAACCAGAAAAGTAAAAATAATGATAAGTTTGGAGAAAATAAATTTGAGGTTAAGGACTATTTAAAAGAATATGAGAAAGAGACAGCAAAAACAGAATTACTTGATTTTAAACCAGAGAATGAAAATAACCGTTATATTAGAACAGCGTACACAACCTGGCAACTAACACTTACAAACATAGAGCAAAACGTAGAGAGGGGTAAGAGAGCGATAGAAATAATGAATATTATTGCTTATCTTGATCCTGATAATATTCCTATAGAAAGATTTTTTTCAAGTTTAGAAAGAGATCAAAACAAGTTACGGGGCGCCCTTCAGCTACTTGAAATGAATTCAATGTTCAAGATAAAGGCGGGAATATCAAGTGTTCATAGATTAGTACAAGAAGTAATAAGATTGGAATTAAGATTTAAAGAAAAGGAAGAAGAAGTTCTAAGAAAAGCTTTAGAACTAGCAACAAGTGATAATTTAGTTTTCGAAGATGCAAATCATATTACGTCTATTTGGGGCCATGCAAGTAAGTATGATAGATTAATCAATAATTTTTACAATTCTATCTATGGTGAAGATAATGATACTCCACTACATTTGCTTGCTAGAAGTGGTAAAAATGAAGCAATTGAAGCTATATTTACATACTTAGAGAAACATCGCTCATATAAACTAAGCGAAGTCATCAATGCTAAAAATATGTATGGCATTACTCCTCTCCACGAAGCTGCTTTGAATGGTCACTCGGATACCGTAAAGTATCTAGTAGACAAAATGAATGCTGATTTAAATGTAATAGATAACTACGGCAGTACTCCTCTCCACGATGCTGTTTCGAGTGGTCAGTTGGACATCGTAAAGTATTTAGTAGACGAAAAGAAGGCTAATTTCAATGTAGTGACAAATGATGGCCGTACTCCTCTCCACAATGCTGCTTTCAGGCGTCACTTGGATACCGTAAAGTATCTAGTAGACGAAAAGAAGGCTAATTTTGATGTAAAAAATAAAAAAGGCAGTACTCCTCTCCACTTAGCTGCTTTGAATGGTCACTTGCAAACCGTAAAGTATCTAGTAGACGAAAAGAAGGCTGATTTGAATGAAGTGGCAAATGATGGCAGTACTCCTCTTCACTTAGCTGCTTTGAATGGTCACTTGGAAACCGTAAAGTATCTAGTAGACGAAAAGGCTGATTTAAATGTACGGAATGAAGTAGGCAGGACTCCTCTCCACGATGCTGCTTTGAATGGTCACTTGCAAATCGTAAGGTATCTAGTAGACGAAAAGAAGGCTAATTTTAATATACAGGATGCAGAAGGCAGGTATCCTTTCGACTTAGCTAAAAATCAAGAGATTAAAGATGTATTTGAACATTACAA